>NW_027203654.1:0-62798 GCF_024711535.1 Dipodomys merriami
CCAACCCTAATGCTAATTCTAACACTCACCCTAACCCTAACGCTATCACTTACCCACATGATAAACCTAAACCTAACCCTAACCCTCACCCTCACCGTAACCCTCAACCTAACCCTAACACTAACCCTAACTCTAACACTAACACTAACCCCCACCCTAACACTAACCCTTACCCTAACACTAACCCTAACCCTCACCTAACCCTCAGCCTAACCCTAACCCTAACCCTGACCCTCACCCTAACCCTAAACCTCACCCTAACCCTAACCTTCACCTTAACCCTTACGCTCACCCTAACACTAAGCCTAACCCTAACACCAACCATCCCACTAACCCTAACCCTCAGCCTAAGCCTAACCCTCACCCTAAACCTAACCCTAACCCTAACCCTCACCCTCACCTTAGCCCTCACACTAACCCTATTGCTAACCCTAACCCTCACCCTAACACTAACCGTAACCCTTACCGTAACCCTCACCCTCATCAAAAACCTCATCCTTACCTTTACATTACCCTCACCCTAACCCTCACCTTAGCCCTAACCCTAAACCTAACCTTCACAATAACCCTAACCCTCACTCAAACTTTAACCCTAACACTCACCTTAAACCTCATCCTAACCCTAACCCTAACCCTAAACCTAAACCTAAACCTCACCCTAACCCTAACCCTCACCCTCAACGTAACCATAAACCTAACCATAACCCTAAAAATAACACTAACACTAACCTTTATCCTAAACCTCACCCTCACCCTCACCCTAACCCTAACCCTAACCCTCAACCTAAACCTAACCCTCACCCTCACCGTAAACCTAAACCTAACACTAACACTTACCCTCACCCTAACACTAACCCTAACCCTAACCCTCACACTCACCCTAACCCTCAAGCTAAACCTTACCCTCACCCTAACCTTCATCCTAACCCTCACCCTATTCCCAACCCTAACGCTCAAACTAACCCTAACCCTCACCCTCAACCTCACCCTCAGCCTAACCCTAACCCTAACCCTAACCCTAACCCTAACACTAACCCTCATCCTAACTCTCAACCTAACCCTAAACCTAACCCTGATACTAACCCTAACCCTAACTCTAACCCTCACCTGCACCCTAACACTCACTTTCACCCTTAAACTTACATTAAACCTAACCCTCACCCACACCTTAACCCTCAGTCTCATCCTCACCCTCACCCTCAGCCTAACCCTAAGCCTAACTTTAACCCTATCCCTAACCCTCACACTCACCCTCACCCTAACCCTAACCCTAAGCCTTACCTTCACCCTCAACCTCACCCTATAACCCTCAACCTAACCCTAACTCTCACCCTAACCCTGACCCTCACATTAACCCAAACCCTCCACCTAACCCTAACCCTCAACCAAACCCTTACCTTCACCCTAACACTAAGCCTAACCCTAACTTGAACCCTCACAGTAACCCTAAACCTCACCCTAACCCTAACCCTCACAGTAACCCTAAACCTCACCCTAAGCATAACCCTACCCCTCACCTTACCACTCACTCTAACCCTAACCCCAACCCTAAACCTCGCACTCACCGTCACCCTAACACTCACCTTAACCCTAACCCTCACTGAAACCCTAACCATCACACTCTCCAGAACCCTCATCCTCAAATACTCACCCTCACCCAAAACATAACCCTAACACTAACCCTCACCATAACCATAACCCTAAACCTCACATTGAGTAACCCTAACCCTCACCCTCACCCCAAACCTCACCCTTACCTTATCCTCACCCTAACCCTAACCCTCACACTAACTCTAACCTTAACTCTATACCTACCCCTCATCCTACCTCTCACCCTAACTAGAACCCTAAAACTACCCCTAACCCTCACCCTAATCCTAACCCTTAACTTCACCCTCACCCTAACCCTCAGCATTACCTTAACCCTAAACCTAAGTTTAACCCTCACCCATACCCTAACCCTTACTTTCACCCTCACCCTAGCCCTTACCCTCATTCTACACATCACCCTAAGCCTAACCCTCACCCTAACCCTAATCCTATCACTCACCCTAACCCTAACACTCACCCTAACCCTCACCCTAACCCTAACCTCCAACCTAACACTAACCCTCAAGGTAACCCTAATGTTAACCCTCACCCTAACCCTAACCCTCACCCTAAGCCTTACTGTCACTCTAACCCTAACCCTCACACTATCCCTAATCCTCACCCTAATCCTAACACTACTCCTCACCCTAACCCTCACCCTAACCCTAACCCCAAACCTAAACCTCACCCTAACCGTCACCCTCAACGACACCCTAACCCTCACCCTTACCCTCACCCTAAAACTAACTCTAACCCTAACACTTACCCTCAGCCTAACCCTCAGCCTGAACCTTAAACTCACCCTCACCCTAACCCTAAACCTCACCTTAACCCTAATTCTAACCCTAAACCTCAACCTAGCCCTCACCCTAACCATAATTCTAACCCTAACCCTCAACCTAACCCTAACACTCATCCTCACCCTAAACCTCACATTAACCCTAACCCTAATCCTCAATCTAACCCTCACCCTAACTCTAACCCGAACCCTTACCCTAACCCTCACTCTAAGCCTAACACTCACCCTTACCTTAACCCTCAGCCTCAGCCTATCCTAACCCTCACCTTTACACTTACCATCATCCTCACCCTCACCCTAACCCTCACACTAACCCTAACCCTCACCGTAGCCCTCACCCTAACCCTAACCCTCACCCTCACCCTAACCCTCACCTGAACCCTTAACCTAACCCTCACCCTAATCCTAACCCTTAACCTTAGGGGAACACTCACCCTCAGCCTAACCTTCACCTTTACTCTTACCATCACTCTCACTCTAACCCTCACCCTAACCCTAACTGTCATCCTAACACTCACCCTAACCCTAACCCTATCCATCCACCTAACACTAACCCTCACACTCACCCTCACCGTCAGCCCTACCCTAAGCCTAAGCCTCACCCTAACCCTAATCCTCACCCTCACCCTAGCTATCAACCTAAACCTAATCCTAACCCTAACCCTCATCCTAACCCTCACCCTAACCCAAACGCTAAACATCACCCAAAACCTATTCCTCACCCCCAACCTAACCCTCAGCCTAACCCTAACCCTAACCCTCAACCTAACCCTAACCCTCACCCATACAGTAACCCTAACCCTAAACCTCACCCTAACCCTAAACCTAACCCAAACCCTAAACCTCACACTAAACCTAATCCTAACTTTAACCCTCACCCTAGCCCTCAACCTAACCCGAATCCTAACCCTATACCTCATCCTAACACTCACCCTAACACTAAACCTAACCCTCACCCTAACCCTAACCCTCACCCTTACCTTCAGCCTAACCCTAAGCCTAAGCCTAAGCCTAACCCTAACCCTCACCCTCACCCACACCCTAACCATAATCCAAAATGTAACCCTATCCATAACCCTAACCCTCACCGTAACCCTCACCCCAACCTTAACTCTAAACCTAAACCTCACCCACACCCTAATCCTAAACCTCACCCTCACCCTCAGCTGAACCCTAACTCTAACCCTAACCATAACACTCACCCTAACCATAAACCTCACCCTTACGGTAACCCTGACCCTCAGATTAACTCTAACCTTTAACCTTACCGACACCCTCAACCTCTCACCCTAACCCTAAACTTAACCCGAAACCTAACTCTCAAACTAACCCTAACCCTAACACTCACCCTAACCCTAACCCTCACACTCACCCTCTCCCTAACCCTATTCCTAAACCTCACCCTCACCCCAGCCCTCACCCTAAACCTAATCAAAAACCTAACCCTCACCCTAACCCTAAACCTAACACACACCCTCTCCCTAACCCTATTCCTAAACCTCACCCTCACCCCAGCCCTCACCCTAACCCTAATCCAAAAACTAACCCTCACCCTAACCCTAAACCTAACACACACCCTCATCCTAACCTTCACCCTAACCCTAAACCTAACCCTAACCCTCACTGTAAACCTCAACCTAACCCTATCTCTAACCCTAAACCTCAAACTCACACTGATCCTAACCCTAACCCTAACCCTAAACCTCACACTAACACTAACTATAAACCTCACCCTCACCCTAGCCCTCACCCTAACCCTAATCCTAAACCTAACCATCATCCTAACCCTCACCCTAACCCTAACACTAACCCTAACACTAATCCTCAACCTCAACATAACCCTCAGCCTAACCCTAAGCCTAACCCTAAACCTAACCCTAACCCACACACTCACCATCACCCTAACCCTAATCCTAATCATAAACCTAACCCTAAACCCCAACCTATCCCTAAACCTAAAACTAACCCTTACCCTAACCCTCATCCTAAACCTCACCTGAACCCTAACTTTAACACTAAACCTCACCCTCACCCTAACCCTAACTCTAACCCTAAACCTCACCCTAACCCTAACCCTCAACCTCACCCTTACCTAACCCTAAAACTCACCCTAAACATAACTCTCACCCTAACCCTAACCCTCACCCTAACACTTACCCTCACACTAACACTAAACCTCCCACTAACTCTAACCCTCAACATAACCGTAAACCTCACCCGAAACCTAGCCCTAAACGTAACGCTCACCATAACCCTCATTCTAATCCTAACCCTCACCCTAACCCTAACCCTCATCCTCACCCTACACCTCACATTAACCCTAACCGTAACCCTAACCCTAAGCCTCACCCTCATCCTAAATCTAACCCTAACCCTTATCCTAACCCTCACCCTAACCCTAACCCTCACCCTAACCCTAACACTCACCCTCATTATAAACCTCAGCCTAACCCTAAGCCTAACCCTAAACCTAACCCTAAACCTAACCCTCAAACTCACCTTCTCCCTAACCCTAATCCTAAACCTAACTCTAACCCTAACACACACCCTAACACTAACCCTCACCCTAAACCTAACCCTAAGGCTAACACTAATCCGAACCCTCACCCTAACCCTATCTCTAAACCTAAACCTCAAACTCACCCTGACCCTATCCCTAACCCTAACCCTAAACCTCACCTTAACCCGAACCCTAAATCTCAACCTCACCCTAGCCCTCACCCTAACCCTAATCCTAAACCTAACCCTCATCCTAACCCTCAAACTAAACCTAACGCTAATCCTCATTCTAACAATAACCCTCACCCTCAACCTAACCCTCAGCCTAACCCTAAGCCTAACCCTAAACCTAACCCTAACCCACACACTCACTCTCACCCTAACCCTAATCCTAATCATAAACCTAACCCTACCCTTCACCCTAACCATCACCCTAACCACAAAACTAAAATTAACCCTAACCCTAACCCTCATCCTAAAACTCACCCTAACCCTAACTCTAACCCTAAACCTCACCTTCAACCTAAACATAATTTAAACCCTAACCCTAAACCTAAACCTCACACTAACCCTAACCCTCACCCTCACCCTCACTGTAACCCTAACCCTAAACCTAACAAAAACCCTAACCATAAACCTCACCCTAAACCTAACCCTCACCCTAACAATTACCCTCACCCTTACCCTAACCCTAACTCTAACCCTAACCCTAACCCTAACAGTAACCCTAACACTCACCCTAACCCTAAACCTCACCCTAACCCTAAACCTCACCCTCACCGTAGCCCTCACCCTAACCCTAATTCTAACCCTAACCCTCACCCTAATCCTAACCCTCATCCTCACCCTAAACCTCACACTTACCCTAAACCTAATCTTCAATCTAACCCTCACACTCACCTTAACCCTCACCCTAACCCTTATCCTAACCCTCATCCTAATCCTAACCCTCAACGTTAGAGGAACACTCACCCTCAGCCTAACCCTCACCTTTACTCTTACCATCACGCTCACCCTAACCCTCACCCTAACCATAACCCTCATCCTAACACTCGCCCTAACCCTAACCCTATCCATCAACCTAACACTAACCCTCAACCTCACCCTCACCCTCAGCATAACCCTAAGCCTAAACCTCACCCTAACCCTAATCCTCACCCTCACCCTAGCCCTCACCCTAAACCTAATCCTAACCCTAACTCTCATCCTAACCCTCACCCTAACCCAAACGCTAACCATCACCCAATACCTATTCCTCACCCCCAACCTAACCCTCTGCCTAACCCTAACCCTAACCCTCAACCTAACCCTAACCCTCACCCATACAGTAACCCTAACCCGAACCCTCACCATAACCCTAAAACTAACCCAAACCCTAAATGTCACACTAAACCTAAACCTAAATTTAACCCTCACCCTAGCCCTCAACCTAACCCGAATCCTAACCCTATACCTTATCCTAACCCTCACCCTAAGCCTAACCCTAACCCTCACCCTAAACCTAACCCTCACCCTCACCCTCAGCCTAACTCTAAGCCTAAGCCTAACCCTAAGCCTAAACCTCACCCTCACCCACACCCTAACCATAATCCTAAATGTAACCCTATCCCTAACCCTAACCTTAACCCTAACCCAACCCTAACACTAAACCTAACTCTAACCCGCACACTAACCCTCACCCTAACCATAACTCTAACCTTAAACCTCACCCTAACCCTAAGCCTAATCCTCACCCTCACCCTCAGGTGAAACCTAACTCTAACCCTAACCATAACCCTCACCCTAACCATAACCCTCACCCTTACCATAACCCTCACCCTCAGACTTACCCTCACCGTTAACCTTACCGACACCTTCAACCTAACACAGAGCCTAACCCTAAAGTTAACCCAAAACCTAACTCTCACCCTAACCCTAACCCTAAAACTCACCCTAACCCTAACCCTCATCCTCATCCTCAACCTCACCCTAACCCTAAACCTAACCCTCACACTCACCCTCTCCCTAAACCGAATCCTAAAACTCATCCTCACCCCAGCCCTCACCCTAACCCTAATCCTAAACCAAACCCTCACCCCAACCCTAACCCTAACACACACCCTCACCCTAACCTTCACCCAAAACCTAACCCTAAACCTAACCCTAACCCTAACCCTCACCGTAACCCTCACCCTAACCATATCTCTAACCCTCAACCTCAAACGCACACTGATCCTAACCCTAACCCTAACCCTAAACCTCACCCTAACACTAAACATAAACATCACCCTAACCCTAGTCCTCACCCTAAACCTAACCTTAAACCTCCCCCTCATCCTAACTCTCACCCTAAACCTAACCCTAACCCTCACCCTAATCCTAACCCTCACCGTTTGGGGAACACTCACCCTCAGCCTAACCCTCACGTTTACTCTTACCGTCACGCTCACCCTAATCCTCATCCTAACCGTAACCCTCATCCTAACACTCACCCTAACCCTAACCCAGTCCATCACCCTAACCCTAAACCTCACCCTCACCCTCACCCTCAGCCTAACCCGAAGCCTAAGCTTAAGCCTAACCCTAACCCTCACCCTCACCGTAGCCCTCACCCTAAACCTAATCCTAACCCTAACCCTTATCCTAACCCTCACCCTAACCCTAAAACTAACCATCACCCAAAACCTATTCCTCACTCCCAACCTCACCCTCAGCCTAACCCTAAGCCTAATCCTAACCTTAACAGTAACCCTCACCCTCAGCCTCACCCTCAACTCAAACTTAACCCAAACCAAAACACTAACAATAACCAGAATTTTAACCCTAGGCCTAACCCTAATCCTCACGCCCACCCTCACGTCAGCCTAACCCTAAGCCTAACCTAGGCCTAACCCTAACCCTCACCGTAAACCTAACCCTAACCCTAACCCTAATCCTAAAACTAATCCTAATAAACAGCCCCATCCTCACCCTCACCCAAACCCTAGCCCTAACCCTCAACCTCACCCTAAGCCTAAGCCTAAGCCTAACCCTAACCCTCACTCTCACACTCACACTCACCCTAACCCTCATCCTAAACCTAACCCTATTACTATTCCTAGCCCTGACCCTAACCCTCACCCTAGCCCTCACCCGTACCCTAATCCTAACCCTAAACCTCATGCTAACCCTAACCCTAACTCTAACCCAAACCCTAAACCTAAACCTCATCCTAGGACTAACCCTAACCCTCACCCTTACCTTCACTGTAACCATAACCCTAACCCTAACCCTAACACTCACCCTAACCCTAACACTCACCCTAACCCTTACATTAACCCTAACCATCACCCTAAACTTAAACCTCACCCTAACACTAACCCTAACCCTCACCCTCACCCTAGCCCTCACCCTAACCCTCAGCCTCATCCTCACCCTAAACCTCACACTAACCCTAACACTAATCCTCAATCTAACCCACACCCTCACCGTAACCCTTACCCTAATCCTCACCCTAAACCTAACCCTCTCCCTTACCATAACCCTTACACTTGGCCTAACCCTCACCTTTACCCTTACCTTCAACCCCACCCTAAACTTCACCCTAACCGTCATCCTCACCCTAACCCCGACCCTAAACATAACTCTACCCCTAAACCTCACCCTCACACTAACCCTAATTCTAACCATAACCCTAACACTAAAGCTCACCCTAACCCTAACCCTCACACTCACCCTCACAGTAACCGTAACCCTAACCCTAACCCTAAAAATAACCCTCACCCTAACCCTGACTCTCAACATATTACTTACCCTCACCCTAACACTAATCCTAACCCTAACACTAACCCTCACACTAACCCTAACCCTCACGCTAATTCTAAACCTCACCCTAACCCTAACCCTCAACCTAGCCCTCACACTAACCCTAATTCTAACCCTCACCATCACCCTATCCCTAATCCTCATCCACACCCTAAACCTCACACTAACACTAACCCTAATCCTCAATCTAACCCTCACACTAAGCATAAACCGAACCCTTACCCTAACCCTCACCATAACCCTAACCCTCACCCTTATCTTAACCCTCACCCTCAGCATAACCCTAATCCTCATCCACACCCTAAACCTCACACTAACCCTAACCCTCATCCTCAATCTAACGCTCACCCTAACCATTACCCGAACCCTTACCCTAAACCTCACCCTAACCGTAACCCAAACCCTAACCCTAAATCTAACCTAACCCCAAACCTAAACCTCGTCCCAAACCTAACCCTAACTTCACCCTCATCCTCACCGTAACCGTATCCCTATCCCTAACAATAACCATAACCCTAACCCTCACCCTAACCATAACCCTCACCGTAAACCAAAATCTCACCCTAACACTTACCCTCACCCCAACACTAACCCTAACCCTAACACTAACCCTCACACTAATCCGAACCCTAACCCTAAACCTAAACCTCAAACTAATGCTCACCCTCACCCTACACCTAACAATAACACTAATCCTAACCCTAATCATCAACCTAACCCCAATCCTCACCACAACCCTCACCCTCAGCCTAACTCGAAATCTAAGCCTAACCCTCACCCTAACCCTCACACTCACCCTCACCCAAAACCTAACCCTAAACCTAACACTATCCCTAAACCTCAAGCTAACCCTCACCCTCACCCTGACCTTAACACTAACCCTAACCCTAAACTTCACCCTCACCCTCACCGTAACCATATCCCTAACGCTAACAATAACCATAACCCTAACCCTCACCCTAATGATAACCCTCACCGTAAACCAAAACCTCACCCTAACACTTACCCTCACCCTAACACTAACCCTAACACTAACAATCACACTAAAAGTAACCCGAACTCTAACGTTAAACCTCCCCCATACCCTAACCATAACCCTATCCCTAACTCTAAACCTCACCCTAAACCTAACCCTCACTCTCACGCTCAACCTAACCGTAACTCTAACCCTAACCCTAACAATAACACTAACCCTTAACCTAACCCTAACCATAACCCTCACCCTCAGCCTCACCCTCTCAGCAAACTTAACCCTAACCATAGCACTAACAATAACCCTAAAACTAACCCTAACCCTAATCCTCACCCTCACCATCATCCTCAGCCTAACCCTAAGCCTAACCCTAACCCTAAACCTAACCCTCATTGTAATCCTAACCCTAACCTTAAACCTAACCCTAATCCTAACCCTAAACCTAACCCTAACTCTAACCCTAAACCTCACCCTAATCCTCAGCCTAACCCTCACCCTAACCCAAACCCTAACCCTAATCCTCACCCTAACCGTAAGCCTAATCCTAACGGTTACCCTAACCCTCACACTCACCCTCACCCTAAACCTAATCCTAAAACTATCCCTATCACTAATCTTAAACCTAACCCTAACCCTCACCCTACACTCACCCTAAACCTAACCCTAACCCTCAACCTCACCCTAGCCCTCACCATAACCCTAATTCTAACCCTCACCCTCACCCTAACACTAACCCTCATCCTCACCTTAAACCTCACGCTAACCCTAAACCGAATCCTCAATCTAACCCTCACCCTAACCCTAACCCTAAACCTTACCCTAACTCTAAACTTAACACTAACCCTCACCCTTATCTTAACCCTCACCCTCAGCCTAAACCTCACCTTTACCCTTACCAACATAATCAAACTCACCCTCAACCTAACACTAAATCTCATCCTAACCCTCACCCAAACCGTAAAACTACCGAGGACCCTAACCCTAATCCTCACCCTCAACCTCATGCTCAGCCTAACCCTAAGCCTAAGCCTTACCCTAACCCTCACCCTCACCCTAGCCGTGAGCTGAACCCTAATCCGAAATCTAACACTAATCCTGACCCTAAACCGTAACCTAACCCTCACCCAAACATTAACCCTAACACTAACCCTAACCCTAAACCTCGACCTAACCCTACGCCTAACTCTAAATCTAAACCAAAACCTCACCCTCACCCTAACCCTAATCCAAACCCTAACCATAAACCCACCCTAACCCTCACCATCACCCTCACCCTCACCATAAATCTAACCCTAACCATAACAATAACACTAATCCTAACCCTAAACCTAACCCTAACCCTAAGCCTAACCCTAATCTTAACACTCACTCTCACCCTAACCCTAATGCTAACCCTAATCCTCATCCTAACCCTCAACCTAACCCTATCCCTCACATTAACCCTAACCCTAACACTAACCCTAACCCTAACCCTCACCCTTAGCCTCACCCTAACCCTAACACTAACCCTAAACCTCGCCCTCACCCTCACCCTAAACCTGACCCTAATCCTAACTCTAAATCTAACTCTAAAACTCACCCACAACCTAGCCCTCACCCTAACCCTTATCCTAACCATAACCCTCATCCTAACCGTCCCACTAACTCTAACCCTGATGCTCAACCTAACCCTAACCCTCTCCCTCAACCTCACCCTCAGCCTAACCCTAAGCGTAAACCTAAACCTCATCCTAACCCTTACACTCACCCTCACCCTAACCCTATTCCTAACCCTATCCCAAACCCTAACCCTCTAGCTAACACTCAACCTAAACCCAACCCTAAAACTATCCCTAACCCTAAACCTCAAACTAAACCTCACCCTAACCCTAAGTCTAACCCCAAACATCACACTCAACCTAAACCTAACTCTAACCCTAACCCAAACCCTAAACCTCACACTAAACCTAAACCTAACCCTCACCCTCACCCTCACAGCAACCCAAACACTAAACCTAACCCTAACAGTAAACCTAACCCTAATCCTAACCCTCACCCTAACCATAAACCTCACCGTAACACAAACCCTCACCCTAACACTTACCCTCACCCTAACACTAACCTTAACCCTAACACTAACCATCACACTAATCCTAACCCTAACCACAACCCTAAACCTCAACCTAACCCTCACCCTCACTCTAACCCTAACACTGACCCTCACCCTAACCCTCCCACTAACCCTCCCTCTAAACCTATATCTAACCCTAAAACTCACCCTCAAACTAACCCTAACCCTAACCCTAACCCTGAACCCCAATCTAACCCTAATCTTAACCCTCACCCTCACCCTCACCCTCACCCTCAGCTTAACTCTAACCCTAACCCTAACAATAACAATAACCCTAACCCAAACCCTAAACCTAACCCTAATCCTCAGCCTTACCTTCACCCTAACCCTAACCCTAACTTTAACGGTCCCCCTAACCCTAAGCCTAACCTAACCCTAACCCTAACCCTCACACTCACCCTCACCCTAACACTAATCCTAAACCTAACACTATCCCTAACCCTAACCCTCACCCTAAGCCTCACCCTAGCCTTCACCCTAACCCTAATCCTAACCCTAAACCTCATGGTAACCCTCACCCTAACCATAACCCTAACCCTCACCCTAACCCTAACCCTAACCCTAACCTTCATGCTCGTCCTAAGCCTAAGCCTAAGCCTAAGCCTAAGCCTAAGCCTAACCCGAACCCTAACCCTAACCCTAACACTAACACTAACCCTAACACTAACCGTAAACCTCACTCTCACCCTAACCCTAACTCTAACCCTAACCCTAAACCAAAATCTCATCCTAACCCTACCCTAGCCCTCTCCTTCACCCTCACCGTAACTGTAACCCTAAACCTAACCCTAACAATAACCCTAACCCTAACTCTCACCATTTCCATAAACCTCACCATAACACTAACCACCGCCCTAACACTAATCCTCACCCTCACACTAAACCTAAACCTAACACAAACACTCACACTAAACCAAACCATCACCCTAACCCTAAACCTCACCCTAATCCTAACCCTAACCCTCACCCTAACCCTAACCCTCATCCTTACCCTAAACATCACACTAACTGAAAACTAATCCTCAATCTAACCATCACACTCACCCTAAACCTAACCGTAACCCTCACTATAAACCTAACCCTCACTCTCAACCTCACCCTAACCCTAACTCTACCCCTAAACCTCACCCTCAGCCTAACCCTAACCCTCACCCTACCCTAACTCTACTACTAAACCTCACCCTAACTCTAACCCTCATGTTCACCCTCTCCCTCAGCGAAACCCTAAGACTAACCCTAACTCTAACACTAAACCTGACCCTAACCCTAACCCTCATGCTCACCCTCTCCCTCAGCGAAACCCTAAGCCTAACCCGAACCCTAACCCTAACCCTCACACTAACTCTAACCCTTACCCTATTCCTAATCCTAACCCTAAGCCTACCCTCACCCTCACCCTAACACTCACCTTATCCCTAACTCTAACACTAACCCTGACCCTAACCCTCACCCTAACCGTCCCCCTAACCCTAACTCTAACCCTAAACCTCAACAACACCCTAACCCTAACCCTAAACCTCACCCTAAACCTCACGCTAACCCTAAACCTCACCCTCACCCTCAACCTCACCGCAACTCTAACACTAAACCTAACAATAACACTAACCCACGACCTACCCCTAATCCTAACCCTAAACCTAACACTAACCCTAATGCTAATCCTCGACCTAAACCTCCCCCTAATCCTTAACCTAACTCTAAACCTCACCCTCAACCTAACCCTAACCCTAACACGAACCATAACACTAACCCTCGACGTAACCCTCCCCTTATCCCTAACCCTAACCCTAAACCTCACCCTCACACTAACCCTAACCCTAACCCTCACCCTAACCCTAACCCTCATCAAAACCCTAACGCTAAATCTCACCCTAACACTAATCCTAAACCTCACAGTCACCCTCACCCTCACCGTAACTCTAACCCTAACCCTAACAGTAACACTAATCCTAACCCTAACAATAACACTAATCCTAACCCTAAACTTAAACTTAATCCGAAACATAACAGTAAAACTAACCCTAAACCTAAACCTCAACCTAACCCTACTCCTCAGCCTCACCCTCACCCTAACAAAACCCTAACCCTAACCTTCACCCTAACCCTAAGTGTAACCCTAACACTAACCCTAACCTTCATATTCACCCTCACCCTAACCCTAATCCTAAACCTAACCCTATCCCTAACCCGAACCTTCACCCTAACCCTCACCCTTGCCCTCACCCTAACTCTAATCCTAAACCTAAACTTCATCCTAACCCTCACCCTAACCCTAACCTTAACCCTCACCCTAACACTAACCCGAACACTCACCCATATACTGGGCCTAAGCCTAAACCAAAGCCTAAGCCTAACCCTAACCCAAAACCTCACCATAACCCTTACCCTAATACTAACCCTAACTCTAACCCTAAACCTCACCCTTACCCTAAGCCTAATTTTAATCCTAACCCTAAATCTAAACCTCATCCTAACCCTGACCCTAACAATAACCCTAACCCTAACCTTAACCCTACCCTAACCCTACCCCTAATCCTAACACTAAACCTAACCCTAATCCTAACCTTAACCCTAAACCTAAAAAGAACTCTCACCCTAACCCTAACCTCAACCTAACACTAACCCTAAACCTCACCCTCACCTTAGCCCTCACCCTAACCCTAACCCTCATCCTCACCCTAAACCTCAAACTACCCCTAACACTAATCCTCAATCTAACCCTCACCCTCACCCTAACCCTAACCCTCACTCTTAACATAACCCTCACCCTAGGCCTAACATTCATCTTTACCCTCATCGTCACCCCCAACTTAACCCTCACCCTAACCCTAACCCTCAACCTAACCCTCACCCTAACCCTAACTCTACCCCTAAACCTCACCCTCACCCTAAGCCTAACTCTAAACCTAACCCTAACACTAAAAACCGCACCCTAACCTTATCCCTAAGCCTCACCCTCACCATAACCATAACCCTAACCCTAACCCTAATAATAACCCTAATCCTAAAACTCACCCTCACCCTAACACTAATCCTAACCCTAACCCTCAACCTAAGCTAACTCTCACCCTTCTGTAACCCTAACCCTCACCCTAACCCTAAACCTAAGCCTAACCCTCATCATAATCCTCCCCATAAACCTAACCCTAAAACTCACCCTAACCCTAACACTCACCCTCACCATCACCCTCAGCCTAACCCTAAGCATAACCCTAAACCTAAACCTAACCCTCACCCTCACCCTAACCCTAACACTAACCCAAACCCTAACCATCATCCTTACCCTCCCTCTAACCCTATATCTAACCCTAAACATCACACTCACCCTAACCCTAACCCTAACCTTAAACCCTACCCTAACCCTAACGCTAACCCTCACCTCCACCCTCACCCTCTCTGTAACTCTAACCCTAACCCTAACAATAACACTAACCCTATCCCTAATCATCACCCTAACCTTAATCTTTACCCCCACCCTCACCCTCAGCCTAAACCTAAGCCTAATCCTAACCCTCACCCTAACCCTCACACTCACCCTCACCCTAACCATAATCCTAAACCTAACCCTATCCCTAAACCTCAACCTAAACCTCACCCTCACCCTAAACCTAACACTAACCCTAGCCTTCAACCTCACCCTAACCCTCCCCTCTAACCCTAACTCTAACACTAAACCTCACCCTCACTCTAACCCTAACCCTATCCCTAACCCCAAACCTCACCCTAACCCTAATTCTCACCCTCACCCTCAACCTCACCGTAACTCTAACCCTAACCCTAACAATAACACTAGCCATAACACTAACCCTAACCCTAACCAGAACCATAACCCTCACCCTAAGCCTCAACCTCACCACAAACTTAACCGTAACCATAACACTAACTCTAACCCTAACCCTAACCATCACCCTAACACTAAACCTAACCCTAACCCTCAACTAACCCTCACCCTAACTCAAATCCTAAACCTAACCCTATCCCTAACACTAAACCTCACCCTAACCCTCACCCTAGCCCTCACCCTAAACCTAATCCGAACTCTAAACCTCATCCTAACCTTCACCCTAACCCTAACCCGAACCCAAACCCTAACCCGAACCCTAACCATTACCCACATGCTCGGCCTAAGCCTAAGCCTAAGCCTAAACCTATGCCTAACCCTATCTCTCACCCTAACCCAAACCCTAACACTACCCTAACTCTAACATTAAACCTCACCCACACCATAACCCTAACTCTAACCCTAACAATAAACTTAACCTCATCCTAAAGATAACCCTAACACTCAAAGTCACCCTAAACATAAACCTCCCCTAACCCTAACTCTCACCCTAACACTTACCCTCACCCTAACACTAATGGTAAAGCTAACACTAATGCTCACACTAACCCAAACATTACCCTAACCCTAAACCTGACTCTAACACCAACCCTAACCCTCACCCTCACCCTAGCCCTCACCCGAACCCTAACCCTCAACCTCACCATAAACCTCACACTAACCCTAACACTAATACTCAATCTAAATCTCAACCTCAGCCTAACCTAATCCTAACCCTCACCCTTACCGTAACCCTCACCCCCACCCTAACCCTCACCCTAACCCTCACCCTAACCCTAAACCTCACCCTAACCCTAACTCTACCAATAAACTTCACCCTCACCCTAACCCTAACTCTAACCCTAACCCTAACACTAAACCTCACCCTAACCCTAAACCTAACCCTCACCCTCACCCTAACCCTTATCTTCACTCTAACACTAACCCTAACCCTAACCCTCACACTAATCCTAACCCTCACCCAAACCTTAAACCAAACCCTAACCCTAACCTTAACTCTAACCCTAACCCTCACAATAAACCTCACCCTAACCCTAATTCTATCCCTCAACCCCACTGTAACCCTAACCCTCATCCTCACCCTAAACCTCACACAAACCCTAACCCTAACCCTAATCCTCAATCTAACCCTCAACCTAAATCTAACACTAAACTTTACCTTACGCCTAAACCTAACTCTAACACTCACCCTTATCTTAACCCTCACCCTCTGTATAAACTTCATCTTTACCCTTAACATCATCCTCACCCTAACCCTCACCCTAAACCTAAACCTCATGCTAACACTCACCCTAACTGTAAACCTAAACATCACCCTAACCCTAACCCTCACCCTCAACCTCACGCTCAGCCTAACCCTAAGCCTAAGCTTAAACTTTATCCTAACCCTCACCCTCACCTTAGCTCTCACCCTAACCCTAATCCTAACCCTAACCCTCATCCTAACCCTCACCCTAACCCTAACCATAACCATAAACCTAACCCTAATTCTCAAACCCACCCTCACCGTCAGCCTAACCCTAAGCCTAAGCCTAACCCTAACCCTAACCCTCAGACTCACCGTCACCCTAACCCTAACCCTAACTCTAACCCTAACCCTAACCCTAAACCTCAACCTAACCCTCACCCTAAACTTAACCGTAACACTAACCCTAACAGTAACCCTAACCCTGGAAGTAACCCTCCCCCTAACCCTAAATCTAACCCTGAAACTAACCCTCACTCTAACCCAAATCCTAACCCTAACCCTCAACCTAACCCTAACCCTCACCCTCACCGTAACTCTAACCCTCATAATAACCCTCACCGAAACCCTAAACCTAACCCTAAACCTCACCCAAACACTAACCCTAAACCTCACCCTCACCCTAGCCCTCACCCTAACCCTAATCCTAACCTTAATCCTCATCCTAACACTCACCCTAACCCAAACCCTAACCCTAACCCTCACCCTAAACCTAAGCCTAACCCTAAACCACAACATAACCCTAACCCTCACTCTAACCCTAAACTTAACCCGAACCCTAACTCTCACCCAAACCCTAACCCTAACCCTCACTCTAACCCTAACCCTCCCCCTCATCCTCAGCCTCAGCCTAAACCTAACCCTAAACCTCAAACTCACACTAACCCTTACCCTAATCCTAATCCTAACACTAAGCCTAACCCTCACCCTCACTCTAACCCTCACTGTAACCCTAACTCTAATACCAACCCTAACCCTAACCCTCATCCTCAGCCTCACCCTAACCCTAACACTAACACTAAACCTCACACTAACCCTAACCCTAACCTCACCCTAACCCTAAGTCTAACCCTAACCCTAACACTAAAAACCTCAGCCTAACCCTAACCCTAACCCTTACCCTCACCCTCTCAGTAACCATAACCCTAACCCTAACCATAATCCTAACCCTCACCCTCACCCTAAACCTAATCCTAACCGTAACCCTCACCCTAACCCTAACCCTCACCCTTATCGTAACACTAACCCTCATCCTAACCCTCATCCTAACCCTAAAATTCACCCTAACACTAACTCTAACCCTCTCCCTCACCATAGCCCTCACCCTAACCCTAATCCTAATCCTAATCCTCATCCTAAACCTCACCCTAACCCTAACCCTAAACCTCACCCTAACCCTAACCCTAACCTTAACCCTCAACCTAACCCTAAGCCTCACGCAAAACTTAACCGTAACCCTAACCCTCACCCTAACCCTAAACATAACCTGAACACTAACACTCAACCTAACCCTAACCCTAAACCTCACCCTAACCCTAACGCTCACCCTCACCCTAACCCTCAGTGTAACCCTAAGCCTAACACTAAGCTTAACCCTAAACCTCACACTCACCCAAACGTTATCATAATCCTATTCCTAACCCTAACCCTAACCCTCACCTTCAGCCTCACCTTAACCCTAACTCTTACCCTAAACCTCATCCACACCCTAACCCTAACCCTAACCCTAACCCTAAACCTCACCCTGACCCTAAACCTAAACCTCACCCTCACCCTAGGCCTCACCCTAACCCTAAACCTAACCCTACCCTCAATCTAACCCTCACCATAACCCTCACACTAACCCTCACCCTAACCCTAAACCTCACCCTCAGCCTAACCCTAAGCCCAACCCTAAGCCTAACCCTAAACCTAACCCTAATCCTCACACTCACAGGCACACTCACCCTCACCGTAACTCTAAACTTAACCCTAACCCTAACCCTAAACCTCACCCAAACCCTAACACTAACCCTAACCCTAACCCTCACTCTAACCCTCCCCCTAAACCTATATCTAACCCTAAAACTCACCCTCAACCTTTCCCTAACCCTAACCCTAAACCTAATCCCCACCCTAACCCTAAACCAAACCCTTACCCTCAACCTTAAGGTAACTCTAACCCTAACCCTAACAATAACACTATCCCTAACCCTAATCCTCATCCCCACCCTCATCCTCAGCCTAACCCTAAGCCTAAGCCTAACCCTCACCCTAACCCTCACACTGACCCAATTCCTAACCCTAATCCTAAACGTAAACCTATCCCTAAACCTCACCCTAAATCTATCCTTAACACTAACCCTAACCCTCACCCTCACCCTCAACCTCACAGTAACTCTAACCCTAACCCTTACAATAAGACTAACACTAACCATAACCATAACCATAACGATAACCCTCACCGTTAGCCTCATGCTCAACACAAACTTAACACTAACCGTAACACTAACAATAACCCTAACCCTAAACCTAACCCTAATCTTCACCCCCACCATCACCCTCAGCCTAACCCTAACACTAACCCTAACCCTAACCCTAACCCTCACTGTAAACCTAACCCTAACCCTAACACTAACACTAACCCTAACCCTAAACTTAACCCTAAACCTAACTCTCATCCTCACCCTCACTCTAACCCAAACCCTAAACCTAACCCTCACCTAACCCTAAGCCTAAACCTAACCTTCAGCCTAACACTCACACTCACTCACCCTAACCCAAATCCTAAACCTTACTCTATCCCTAACCCTAAACCTCACCCTAGCCTTCACCCTAAACCTAATCCTAACCTTCATCCTTATCTTAACCCTCAACCTCAGCCTAAACCTCACCTTTACACTTACCATCATCCGCACCCTAACCCTCACCCTAAACCTAAACCTCATCCTAACACTCACCCTAACCGTAAACTTAACCATCACCCTAACCCTAACACTCACCCTCACCCTCACGCTCAGCCTAACCCTAAGCCTAAGCTTAAACCTTATCCTAACTCTCACCCTCACCGTAGCCCTCACCCTAACCCTAATCCTAACCCTAACCCTCACCCTAACCCTAACCCTAACCATAAGCCTAACCCTAATCCTCACACTCAGCCTAACCGTAAGCCTAAACCTAACCCTAAACCTAACCCTCACACTCACCCTCACCCTAACCTTACCCCTAACACTAACCCTAACCCTAACCCTAAACCTCAACCTCACCCTCCCCCTAACCCTAAATCTAACCCTAAAACTAACCCTCACCCTAACCCAAATACTAACCCTAAACCTCAACCTAACCCTATGCCTCACCGTCACCGTAACTCTATCCCTCATCCTAACCCTCACTCAAACCTTAAACCTAAACCTAAACCTCACCCAAATACTAACCCTAACCCTCACCCTCACCCTAGCCCTCACCTTAATCATAATCCTAACCCTAATCCTCATCCTAACCCTCACCCTAACCCTAACCTTAACCATCAGGCTGACCGTAACACTAACCCTAACCCTCACCCTAACCCGAAACGTAACCCGAACCGTAACACTAACCCTAACACTAACCCTAAACCTCACCCTAACCCTAACCCTAACCCTCACCCTCACACTAGCCCTGACCCTAATCTGAATCCTAACCCTAACACTCATCCTAACCCTCACCGTAACACTAACCCTAACGCTCACCCTCACCCTAACTCTAAACCTAACCCTAACCCTCATCCTCACAGTACCCCTTACCATAAACCTCACCCTAACCCTAAACTTAACCCGAAAACTAATTCTCACCCTAACCCTAAGCCTAACCCTCACCCTAACCCTAACCCTCGCCCTCATCCTCACCCTCAGCCTAACCCTAAGCCTAAGCCTAACCCTAACCCTCACACTCACCCTAACACTAACCCTAATCCAAACCCTCACCCAATCCCTAACCCTAACCCTAAACCTCACCCAAACGCTAACCCTAACCCTCACCCTCACCTTTGCCCTCAACATAACCCTAAGCCTAACCCTAACCCTAACCCTCACACTCACCCTAACACTAACCCTAATCCTAATCCTAACCCTAACCCTAACCCTCACACTCACCCTAACACTCACCTTAAGCCTAACCATAAAATTAATCCTAACCCTAACCCTAACACTAAACCTCACCGTAACACTAAATCTAACCATCCCCCTAAGCCTAAACCTCACACTAATACTAATCCTAAACCTTAACCTCACCCTAGCCCTCACCCTAACCCTAACCCTCAACCTTACCCAAGACCTCACACTAACCCTAACACTAATCCTCAATCTAACCCTCACCCTCACCCTAACCCTAACACTATCAATCACCCTAACCCTAACCCTCACCCTTACCGTAAACCTCACACTCAGCCTAACCATCACCTTTACTCTTACCATCATGCCAACCCTAACACTCACCCTAACCCTAACCCTGACCCTAACCCTAACTCTACCCCTAAACTTCACCCTCAACCTAACCCTAACTCTAACACTAAAACTCACCCTAACACTAACCCTAACCCTCCGCCTCAACCTCATGCTCAGCCTAACCCTAAGCCTAAGCCTAACCCTTACCATAACCCTCACCCTCACCCTAACCCTAATCCTAACCCTAACCCTCATCCTAACTCTCACTCTAACCCTAAACCTAACCATAACCCTAACCCTAATCCTCACCCACACCCTCACCCTCAGCCTAACCCTAAGCCTAAGCCTAAGCCTAACCCTAACCCTAACACTCACCCTCACCTTAAAACTAATCCTAACCCTAACCCTAACCCTAAACCTCAACCTAACCCTCACCCTAACCTTAAACCTAACACCAACCCTAACATTAACCCTCCAAGTAACCCTAAATCTAACCCTAAACCTCACCGTCATCCTAAACCTAATCCTACCCTAACCCTAAACCACACCCTAAACCTAACCGTATCCCTCACCCTCACCCTCACCCTCACCCTCACCATAACTCTAATCCTAACCCTAACTATAATACTAATCCTAAATTTAAACGTAACCCTAACCCTAATCCTACAATTCACCCTCACTCTATTCCTAACCCTAACCCTCACCCTCAACCTAACCCTAACCCTCAAACTCACTGAAACCCTAACCCTCATCCTAACCCTCACCCTAACCCTAACCCTAATTCTAAACCTAACCCTAACACTAACCCTAACACTCACCCTCAACGTAGCCCTCACCCCAACCCTAATCCTAATCCTAACCCTCACCCTCACACTCACCTGCACATTCACCCTCACCATAACTCTAAATTTAACCCTAATGCTAACCCTAAACCTAACCCTAATCCTAACACTAACCATAACCCTCACACTAACCCTCCCCCTAAACCTATATTTAACCCTAAACCTCACCCTCACACTCACCCTAACCCTAACCCTAATCCCCACCCTAAACGTAACCCTAACCCTCACCCTCAACCTCAAGGGAATTCTAACCCTAAAACTAACAATAACATTAACCTTATCCCTAATCCTCACCCCCACCCTCATCCTCAGCCTAACCCTAAGTCTAAGCCTAACCCTCACCCTAACCTTCACACTCACCCTAATCCTAAACCTAATCCCAAACCTAAGCCTATCCCTAAATCTCATCCTAAATCTAACCCTATCACGAACCATAACTCTCACCCTCACCCTCAACCTCACAGTAACTATAACCTTAACCCTAACAATAAGACTAACACTCTACCATGACCATAACCATAACCATAACCCTCACCGTTAGCCTCACCCTCACCACAAACAACACTAACCATAACACTAAAAATAACCCTAACCCTAACCCTAACCCTAATCCTCACCCCCACCATCACCCTCAGCCTTACCCTATCACTAACCCGAAACCTAACCCTAACCCTCACTGTAACCCTAACCCTAAACCTAACCCTAACCCTAACCCTAAACCAAACCCTAAACCTAACACTAAACCTAACCCTAATCCTCACCCTCACACTCACTCTAACCCAATCCCTAACCCTAACCCTCACCTAACCCTAAGACTAATCCTAACCCTAACCCTAACACTCACACTCACTCACCCTAACCCAAATCCTAAACTTTACCCTATCCTTAACCCTAAACCTCACCCTAACCCTCACCCTAGCCCTCACCCTAAACCTAATCCTAACCCTCACCCTAACAATAAACCTAACCATCACCCTAAACCTTACACTCACCCTCAACCTCATGCTCATCCTAACCCTAAGCTTAAGCTTAAACCTTATCCTAACCCTCACCCTCACCCTAGCCCTCACCCTAACCCCAATCCGAAACCTAACCCTCACCCTAACCCTAACCATCACCATAACCCTAACCCTAATCCTCACCCCTACACTCACCCTCAGTCTAACCCTAAGCCTAACCCTAAGCCTAACCCTAACCCTAAACCTCTCCCTAACCCTAACCCTCACCCTCAACCTCAACCTCACCATAACTCTAACCCTAACCCTAACAATAAGAATAATCTTAACCCTAACCATAACCAGAACCCTCACTGTCAGCCTCACCCTCATCACAAACTTAAGACTAACCACAACAGTAACAATAATCCTAACCCTAACCCTAACCATAATCCTCACCCCCACAATCACCCTCAGCCTAACCCTAACACTAATCTTAATCCTAGCCCTAACCCTCACCTTAACACTAACACTAACACTAACCCTAAACCAAACCCTAAACCTAAACCTAAACCTAACCCTAATCCTCAGCCTCAACCTCACATTAACCCTAAACCTAACCCTATCCTTAACCCTAACCCACACCCTAACCCTCACCCTAACCCTAACCTCACCCTCACCTTCCCCCTCAGCCTAACCCAAAGACTAAGCCTTACCCTAAACCTAACCCCCACACTCAAGCTAACCCTTACACTAATCCTAATCCTAACCCTCAGCCTAACCCTCACCCTCACCCTCAACCTAACCCTAACACTAACCCTAACCCTAAACCTCACCCTAACCCTCCCCCTAACCCTAACTCTAACCCCAAAACTCACCCTCACCTAACCCTAACCCTAACCCTAATCCTAAACCTCACCCTAACCCTAACCCTCACCCTCAACCTCAACCTCAACCTCACCATAATTCTAACCCTAACCCTAACAATAAGAATAATCTTAACCCTAACGATAACCAGAACCCTCACTGTCAGCCTCACCCTCATCACAAACTTAACACTAACCATAACAGTAACAATAATCCTAACCCTAACCCTAACCCTAATCCTCACCCCCACACTCACCCTCAGCCTAACCCTAACACTAACCTTAATCCTAATCCTAACCCTCACCTTAACACTAACCCTAACACTAACACTAACACTAACCCTAAACCAAACCCTAAACCTAAACCTCACCCTAACCCTTATTCTCAGCCTCACCCTCACATTAACCCTAACCCTAACTCTATCCTTAACCCTAACCCTCACCCTAACCCTCACCCTAGCCATCACCCTAAACTTAATCCTAACCCTAAACTTCATTCTAACCCTCACCCTAACCCTAACCCTAACCCGAACCCTAACCCTAACCCTCACCCTCACCCTGTCTCTAACCATAACACTAACCCTAAACCTCACCCTCACCGTAATCTTAAATCTAACCTTAACCCTAAACCTAAACCTCCTCAACATCACCCTCACCATAACCGTAACCCTAACTCTAACAATAACCCTAACCCTAACCCTAAACCTAACCCTCACCCTAATCATAACACTCACCCTAAACCTAATCCTCACCCTAACATTTACCCTCACCCTTACACTCACCCTAATCCTAACACTAATCCTTACACTAACCCTAACCCTCACCCTAATCCTAAACCTCACCCGAAAACTAATCATAACCCTCACCCTTACCGAAACTCTCACCCTCAGCCTAACCCTCACCTTTACCCTCACCCTAACCCTAACCCTCACCCTAACCCTCACGCTAATGCTAACTCTACCCCTAAACCTCACCCTCACCCTAACCCTAACTCTCACCCTCACACTAAGATTTTAGCTCCCTGTAACCTTAACAATAACCAAAAACCTAACCCTAACCCTCACCCTAAACATAACCGTGACCCTAACCCTAACACTAACACTTACCCTCACCCTAACAGTAACCCTAACCCTAACTATAATCCTCACACTAACCCTAACCCTCACCCTAATCCTAAACCTAACCCTAACCCTAACCCTAACTCTAACCCTCACCCTCACCTTAGCCCTCACCCTAACCCTAAATCTAACCCTCACCCTCATCCTAACCCTAAACCTCATCCTCACCCTCAACCTAACCATAACCCTATCCATCACTCTAAACCTAATCCACATCCCCACCATCACCCTCAGCCTAAACCTAGCCTAAACCTAACCCTAACCCTAACCCTCACACTCACCCTCACCATAACCCTAATCCTAAAACTAACCCTAACCCTAACCCTAAACCTCACCCCCAACCTCACCCTAACCAAAACCCTAACCCTAACCCTAATCTGCACCCTCAACTTCACCCTCCCCGTAATTCTAACCTTAACCCTAACAATAACCCTAACCTTAACCCTCACCCTCAACCTCACACTCACCTTAACCCTAAATCTAAGCCAAATACTTACCTTCACCCTAACCCTAACCCTAACCCTAAACCTCACCTTAACCGTAACCCTAAACCTCACCCTCAGCCTCACCCTCAACTTAAACCGAACCCTAAACATAACACTAACAATAACCCTAACCCTAACCCTAATCCTTACCCTCACCCTCACCCTAACCCTAACACTAACCCTTACCTTAAACCTAACCCTCACCCTCAACATAACTCTAACCCTAACCCTAACACTAAACCTCACCCTAACGCTGACCCTAACACTCACCCTCACTCTAGCCCCCACCCTAACCCTAATCCTAACCATAAACCACATCCTAACCCTCACCCTAAGCCTAAAAGCCTAACCCTCCCCCTAACCCTAACACTCACCCTCACCCTAACCCTAACTGTAACACTAACCTTAACCCTAACCCTAACCCTCACACTAAACCTCACCCTAACTCTAACTCTAACGCTAAACCTCACCCTCACCCTTACCCTAACCCTCAACCTCACACGCACCCTCCGCCTAACACTAAGCCTAACCCTAAACCCAAACCATAACACTAACCCTAACCCTAACCCTCACGCTAAGCCTAACCCTAACCTCACCCTCACCCTAGCCCATACCCTAACCCTAAGCCTCAAGCTAACCTTCACCCTAAACCTCACTCTAACCATAACCCCAACCCTCACCCTAACACTAACCCTCACCCTCACCCTCACCCTATCTCAATCCAAACCCTAACCCTAACACTAACCCTCACACTCACCCTCACCTTAAACCTAATCCTAATCCTAACCCTAACCCTAACCCTCACCCTTACCTAAACATCACCCTAACCCTAACCCTAACATTAACCCTAACACTAACCCTAACCGTAACCCTGACCCTAAACATACGGCTCAACCTCTGCCTCACCCTCACCGCAAACTTAACCCTAACCATAACACTAACAATAACCCTAAACCTAACCCTCACTCTAACCCTATCCCTAACCCTAAAGCTAACCCTAACCCTAATCCTAACCCTAAACCTAAACCTAACCCTAACCCTAAACCTAAATCTCATTCTAAACCTCACCCTAACCCTAACCCTCACCCTAAAACTAACCCTAACCCTCAACCTCATGCTCGGCCTAACCCTAAGCCTAAGCCTAATCATAACCCTAACCCTAACCCTCATACTAACCCTCACCCTAACCATAACCCTAACACTAACCCTAACTCTAAAATTTAACCTCACCCTCACCCTCACTGTACCATTACCCTAAACCTAACCCTAAAAATAACCCTAACCCTAAACCTCACCCCCAACCTCACCCTTACCCTAACCCTAACCCTACCCATAAACCTCAGCCTAAACCTAACCGTAACCCTCACCCTCACCGTAACTTTAACCCTAATCCTAAAAATAACACTAACCCTAACCCTAACACTAACCCTCACCCTCACAATAACCCTAACACTAATCCAAAACCTCACTCTAACCCTAACCCTAACCATAACCACAAACCTCACCCTAAACCTAACCCTCACCCTCACCCTAAACTTAACCGTAACACTAACCCTAAACCTCACACTAACTCTCACCATAATGCTAAATCTAACCCTAAACCTCACCCTCACCCTAAACCTAACCCTCACTCTCAACCTCACCCTCCGCCTATCACTAAGCCTATCCCTAAGCCCAACCTTAACCCTAACACTAACCCTAACCCTAATCCTCACCCTAACCCTCACCATCACTCTAACACTAACCCCAACCCTCACCCTAACCCTAATCCTCACCCTCAACCTAACTCTAATCCTAACCCTAACCCTAACCCTCACACCTACCCTCACCTTAACCCTAATCCTAATCCTATCTTTAACCCTCATCCCCACCCTAAACCTCACCCTAAACCTAATCCTAACACTAACCCTAACCCTAACCCTCACCCTAACCCTAAATCTAACCCTAAACCTCACCATCACACTAACCCTAACCCTAAACCTAAATATCACCCTAACCCTAAAACTCATGCTAACACTTACCCTAACCCTAACCTAATCCTCACCCTATCCCTAACCCTAACACTCACCCTCACCCTAGCCCTCACACTAAGCCTAAACCTCACCCGAACCCTAAACCTAAACCTAACCCTTATCTGTACCCTAAGCCTAATCCTACCCCTCACCCTAACCCTCACCCTAAACCTAACCGTAACCTTCACCCTAATCCTAACCCTAACCCTAACCCTCACCCTCACCCTAGCCCTCACACTAACCCAACCCTAACCCTGCCCCTCACCCTAACCCTCCACTTAAACCTAACCCAAAACCTCACCCTAAGCCTAACCCTCACCATCACCCTCACACTCACCCTAACCCTAACCCTAAAACTAACCCTCACCCTAAACTTAACCCTCACCCTAACCCTAACCCTCACCCTCACCCTAACCCTAACAATAACCCTAACCCTAACCCTAATGCTAATTCTAACCCTTACACTCATCATAAACCTCACCCTAAACCTTACCCTCACCCTAACTCTCACCCTTACCCCAACCCTAACCCTAAACCTCACCCTAACCCTAAACCTCAACCTTAGTCTAACCCTCACCCTAACACTAAAATTATCCCTAAACCTAACCCTCATCCTAACCCTCAACCTAACCCTTACTCTCACCCTAAACCTAACCCTCAACCTAACCCTAACCGTACCCCTCACCCTAACCCTCATCCTAACCCTAACCCTAACCCAAACCCTCACCCTAATCCTAACCCTAACCCTAATGCTCCTCCTAAACCTAACCCTCACCGGCATCCAGACCCTCAACCTCAGCCTAACCCTAACCCTAACCCTAACCATAAACCTCACCATATCCCTCACCCTAACCCTAACACAACACTAACCCTAAACCTAACCCTAACCATCACCCTAACCCTAATCCTAAACACAACCCTCACCTTCAACCTAACACTTAACCTCAGCCTCACCCTAACCCTCACACTAACCCTAACCCTCACCCTAACCGTAACCCTCACCGTCACAATAACCCTCACCCTAAACCTAACCCTAACTCTAATCCTCACCCTAACACTCACCCTAACCATAACCCTAACCGTTACCCTAACCCTCACCCTAAACGTAACCCTAAGCCTAACCCTAACCATCCCCCTAACCCTAATCCTAAACACAACCCTCACCCTCACCCTAAACCTTAACCTCAGCCTCACCCTAACCCTCACACTAACCCTAACCCTAAAACTAAACGTCATCCTTACCCTAACCCACACCCTCATCCTAACTCTCACCCTCACCCTAACCCTAACCCTATCCCTAACCTTCACCCTAACCCTAACCCTAACCCTCACACTCACCCTAACCCTACCACTAAACCTCACCCACACCCTAGCCCTCACCCTAATCGTAATCCTATCCCTAACCATCACATAAACCTAATCCTCACCATAACCCTAACCATCACCCTCACCCTAAACCTCACCCTAACCCTAACCCTCACTCTAAACCTCACCCTAATCCTATCCATAACTATAAGCCTAACCCTCAACCTAAACCTCAACCTAACCCTAAACCTAACCCTCACCCTCACCCTAACCCTACACCTAACCCTCAACCTCAACCTAACCCTCACTATAACTCTTAACCTCACCCTCACCCTAAACCTCACACTAACCCTAACCCTCACCCTAAACCTCACCCTCACCCTCACCATCACCCTCACCCTCACCCTCAGCCTAAATCTAAACCTAATCCTAATCGTGGCCCTCACCCTAACCTTAAACATCAATTTCACCATCACCCTCATCCTCAGCCTAACTCTAACACTAAGCCTAATCTTAGACTTACCCTCACCCTCACCCTCACCCTCAAACTCACCCTCACCCTCACGCCCACCCTAACTCTAACAATAAAACTAACCCTAAACCTAACCCTAACTCTAACCCTTACCCTAACGGTAACCCTAACCCTAACCCTCACGCTAACCTTAACACACTAAACCTAGCCCTCACCCTAACCCTAACCCTACCCCTCACATTAACCCTAAATCTAAACCTAACCCTAAGCCTAACCCTCAACCTCAACAGAGCCCTCACCCTAACCCTAATCCTAACTGTAACCCTCACCCTAACCTAACCCTAACACTAACCATAACCCTAAAACTCACCCTAACCCTCACCCTCACCCTCACCCTAAACCTCACCCTAACCATAACCCTAACCCTAACCCTAACCGTAATGCTAACCCTAACCCTCACACACACCCTAAACCTCACCCTAACCCTTATCCTCACCATAAACCTAACTGCAATCCTAACCCTCACCCTAACCCTAACCGTAAACCTCAACCTAACCCTCAACCTAACCCTATCCCTAACCCTCACCCTCACCGTAAACCTCACCCTCACGCTAACCCTGATCTTTACCCACACCCTAACCCTAACCCTATCCCTAACCCTAACCCTCACACTAACCCTAACCCTCACCGTCAACCAAACCCTCACCCTCACCCTAAGCCTTACCCTCTCCATAACCCTAATCCTGTCCCTAAACCTAACCCTAGGCATAAACCTCACACTAAACCTAGCCCTCACCCTAACCATAACCCTACCCTCACCTTAACCTTCACACTTAACCCTAACCCTATCTTTCACCCTAACCCTAACCCTTACACTCACCCTAACCCTAACCCTATCCCTAACCCTCTACCTCACCCTAAACCTCACCCTCACCCTCAACCTAACCCTTAGCCTCACCCTAACTTGAACACGATACCTAACCCTAACCCTCACACTAACCCTAACCCTATCCCTATCCCTGACACTAACCTAACCCTCAACCTAACACTCACCCTAACCCTAACTCTCAATCTAACTCTAACCCTCACCCTCACTCTAACCCTTAACATCACTCTCACCAGAACCCTCACACTAACCCTAACCCTCACCCTAACCCTAACCCTAAATGTCACCCTCACCCTAACCCTCACGTCAGCCTAACTCAAACACTCACCCTAAACCTAAACCTAGCCCTGACACTAACCCTAACTCAAACCCTCACCCTCACCCTAACACTGACAATAAATCTAACCCTCAGCTTAACCTAACCCTACCCTCACTGTTACCCTCATCCTAACCCTAACCCTAACCCTCACCATAACACTAAACCTAACTATCACCCTCAACCTAGCCCTCAACCTAATTCTAATCGTTACCATAACCCTCACCCTAACACTAACCCTCAACCTAACCTTTACCTTCACCCTCACAATAACCCTCACCCTAACCCTAACCATAACACTAATCCTCACCCCAACTCTAAACCTCACCATCACCCTGACCCTCACCCTAAACCTCACCCTGACCCTAACTTTAAGCCTAACCCTAACGCTCACCCTAACCCACATATTAACCCCCACCCTAACCCTAATCCAAAACCAAACCCTCAGCCTCACCCTAACCCTTAACCTCAGCCTTACCCTATTCCTCACACTAACCCTAACCCTCACCCTCAACCTAAGCATAAACATCACCCTCACCCTCACACACACACAGCCTAACACTAACTCTAATGCTAATCCTACCCCTGACCCTAACCCTCAACCTAACCATAACCCTAAGCCTAACCCTCACCTTCACCCTCACCCTAATCCTAACACTCGCCCTCACCCTCACCCTATCCCTAACCTTAACCCTCACCATAACCCTAAAACTCACCCTAACCCTAACCCTAATCCTCACACTCACCCTCACACTAACCCTAACCCTAACCCTCACCCTAAGCCTCACCCTCACTCTAATGCTAACCCTCACCCTCACACTCACCCTAAAACTCACCTTCACCCCTACCCTCAACATAAACCTAACCCTAACCCTCACCCTCACCCTCACCCTAAACGTTATCTTACCCCTAACCATATCCTTAACCCTAAAACTCAACCTAACCCTCACCCTAAACCTAAACCTAAACCTAAATCTCAACCTAACCCTCACCCTAACCCTAACCCTATCCCTAACCCTCACCCTTACCCTAACCCTCACCCTCACCGTAATCCTTAACCTCACCCTAACCTAAACCTATCCCTAACACTAACCCTCACACTAACCCTAACCCTCACCCTAACCCTAACCCTACCTCTCACCCTAACCCTCATCCTAACCCTAAAACTCATCCTAAGCCTCACCCTAAACCTAAACCTAAACCTAACCCTCACCCTAACCCTAAACCTCACCCTCACCCTCACCCTAACCCTAACCCTCACCCTAACCCTAATCTTAACAATCACCCTCAGCAGAACCCTCAACCTAATCCTAACCCTAAACCTCACCCTCACCCAAACCCTTACCCTCACCCGAACCCTAAACCTAACCTTAACCCTTACCTAACCAAAACCCACAACCTCACCCTCACCCTGACCATAAACCTCACCCTTACCCTAGCCCTCACCCTAAACCTAAACCTAACCCGCACCCTCACCCTAACACTCAGACTAACCGTAACCCTAAACCTATCTCTAACCCTAACCCTCAAGCTCATCCTAATCCTCACCCTATACCTAACACTTACCTAAACGAAACCCACAACCTCACCCTAACCCTCCACATTAACCTAGCCTCACACTCACCCTAACCCTCCACATTAACCTAGCCCTCAACCTAACCCTCACCCTAACTCTCACCCTCCCCCTCACCTTCACATTCAGCCTAACCCTAACCCTAACTCTAATCCTAACCATAATCCTCACCCTCACCCTAACCCTCAAACTAACCCTTACCCTCACCCTAACCCTAACCCAAACTGTAACCCTAATCCTCACACCAAACCTAACCCTCAACCTAACCCTAACCCTACCCCTCAAACTAACGCTCACCCTATACCTAAACCTAACCCTCACCCTAACCCAAACCCTTACCCTCAGCCTCACCATAGCCCTCACACTAACCCTAAACCTAACCCTCACACTCAACTTCACCCTCAACCTCATGTTCACCGTAAACCTAATCCTAACACTCACCCTAACCGTAATGTTCAGCCTAAATCTAACCCAAACCCTCACCCTCACTCTAATCCTAACCCTAACCCTAACACTCACGCTCACACTTACCCTGACCCTAACCTTAACCCTAACCCTCAAACTACCCCTAACTCTCACCTTAACACTAACCCTAAGCCTAAACCTCTCCCTTATCCTCACCCTCACCCTAACCCTTATCCTCACCCTAAACCTACCACTAACCCTCACACTAACCCTAACACTCCCAGTAACCCAAACGCTAACCCTCACCTGAACCTAACCCTCACCATAACCCTCACCGTCACCCTCACCTTCAGCCTAAACCTCACCCTAACCCTCACCCCAACCCTCACCCTAAACCTATCCCTAACCCTAACCCTAATCCTTCACCTGAACCTCAACCTAAACCTAAACCTAACCCTCACCCTCACCCTAACCCTACACCTAACCATCACCCTCACCCTAACCCTCACCATAACTCTTAAACTCACCCTCACCCTAAACCTCACACTAACCCTAACCCTCACCCTAACCCCAACGCTAAACCTCATCCTAACCCTAACCCTCACCCTCAGCCTAAAGATAAACCTTACCCTAATCCTGGCCCTCACCCTAACCTTTAACTTTGATGTTTAACATCAACCTCACCCTCACCCTCACCCTCAGCCTAACGCTAAAACTAACCCTAATCCTAGCACTCACCCTCACCCTCATCCTCAACCTCAGCATCACCCTCACCCTCACCCTAATTCTAACAATAACCCTATCCCTAACCCTAACTCTAACCCTAAACCTAACCCTAACCATAACCCTAACTCTCACCCTAACCCTAATCCTAACCCTCACATTAATCCTAGCCCTCACCCTAACCCTAAACCTACCCCTCACCTTAACCCTAAATCTAAACCTACACTGTAACCCTAACCCTTACCCTCACCCTAACCCTAACACTATACCTAACCCTAAAACTCACACTAACCCTCACCCTATCACTATCCCTGACACAAACCCTAACCCTCAACCTAACCCTAAACCTAACCCTCAATCTAACCCTAACCCTCACCCTCACCCTCACCCTTAATCTCACCCTCACCCTAACCCTCAAATTAACCCTAACCCTCACCTTAACCCTAACATTAAATATCACCCTCACCCTAACCGTCACCCTCAGCCTAACTCTAAACCTCACAACCCTAACCCTAAACCTAACCCTCACACTAATTCTAACCCTAACCCTCACACTCACCCTAACACTCACGTTAACCCTAATGCTCATTCTCACACTAACCCTCACCCTAAACCTAACCCTCACACTAAACCTAACCCTCACCCTAACCCTAACCCTACTCCTCACCGTTACCCTCATCCTAACCCTAACCCTAATCCTCACCATAACACTAAACCTAACTCTCACCGTCAACCTAGCCCTCACCCTAACCCTAATCGTTACCCTAACCCTAACCCTCACGCTAACCATTAACCTCACCCTCACAATAACCCTCACCCTAACCCTAACCTTAACTCTAATCCTCACCCCAACCCTAAATCTCACCATCACCCTTACCCTCACCCTAAACCTCACCCTAACCCTAACTTTAAGCCTAACCCTAAACCTCACTCTAACACTAATCCTAAACCAAACTCCCACCCTCACCCTAACCGTTAACCTCAGCCTCACCCTAACCCTCACACTAACCCAAACCCTCACCCTAACCCTAAACATAAACATCACCCTCACCCTGTCTCCCCCTCAGCCTAACTCTAACCCTAATGCTAATCCTAACCCTCACCCTAACCATCACCCTAACCCTAACCCTGACCATAACCCTCACCTTTACCCTCACCCTAACCCCAACGCTCGCCCTCACCCTCACCCTATCCCTCACCCTAAACCTCACCATAACCCTAAACCTCACCCCACCCTAACCCTAATCCTTACCCTAACCCTCACCCTAACCCTAACCCTAAGCCTCACCCTAACCCTCACCCTCACCCTAATGCTAACCTTATCCCTCACATTCACCCTAAAACTCACCCTTAACCCCTACCCAGACCGTAAACCTAACCCTAACTCTCACCCTCACCCTCACCCTAACCCTTAATGTACCCCTAACCATAACCCTAACCCTCAACCTAACCCTCACCCTAATCATAACCCTAACCCTACACTTCAACCTAACCCTCACCCTAACCCTAACCCTATACCTAACCTTCACCCTTACCCTAACCCTCACCCTCAACCTAATCCTTACGCTCACCCTATCCTAAACATATCCCTAACATTAACACTCACACTAACCCTAACCCTCACCCTAACCCTAACCTCTCACCCTAACCCTCATCCTAACCCTAAAACTCATCCTAAGCCTCAGCCTAAACCTAAACCTAAACCTAACCCTCACCCTAACCCTAAACCTCACCCTCACCCTCACCCTCACACTAACCCTAACCCTAACCCTAAACCAAATCCTAACAATCATCCTCACCCTAACCCTCACCCTAATCCTCAACCTTACCCTAGCCCTCACCCTAACCCTAAACCTAACCTGCACCCTCACCTAACACTCACCCTCACCCTAACCGTCAACCTCACCCTAAAGAAAACCCTAACCCTAACCCTCACCCAAACCCTAACCCTCACCCTAACCCTCAATCTCACCCTAATCCTCACCCTATACCTAACACTTATCTAAACGAAACCCACAACCTCACCCTCACACTCACCCTAACCCTCCACATTAACTTAGCCCTCAACCTAACCCTCAACCTAACCCTCACCTTCACCCTCACCTTCACCCCCACCCTAACCCTAACCTTAACCCTAATCCTAACCCTAATCCTCCCCCTCCCCCTAACCCTCACACTAACCCTTACCCTCACCCTCACCCTAACCCAAACTATAACCCTAACCCTCACACTAAACCTAACCCTCTCCCTAACCCAAACCCTTACACTCAGCCTCACCATAGCCTTCACAGGTGAGGGTTAGGGTATAGGTGAGGGTTAGGTTTAGGTTTAGGGTGAGGATTAAGGTACCGGTGAGGGTTAGGGTGAAGGTGAGTTTAAGGGTTAGGATTAGGGTGAGGGTTAGGATTAGGATTAGGGTTAGGTTTAGGGTGATCATTAGGTTTAGGGTTAGGTTTATTGTTAGGGTTAGGGTGAGGTTGAGGATGAGGTTGAGGGTGAGGGTGAGGGTTAAGATTAGGGTTAGGTTTAGTGTGAGGGTGAGGGTGAGGGTTAGGATTAGGATTAGGTTAGGGTTAGGGTTAGACTGAGGGTGAGGGTGAGGGTGAGGATGAGGGGTATGGTTAGGTTTAGTGTTAGGGTTAGGATGAGTGTTAGGGTGAGGGTAAGGTTTAGGGTGAGGGTTAGGGTTAGGGAGAGGGTTAGGGTTAGGGTTATAGTCAGGATTAGGGTTAGGGTGGAGGTTAGGGTTAGGGGGAGTGTTAGGGTTAGGGTTAGGGTTAGGTTGAGAATAAGGGTGGGGGTTAGGGTTAGGATTAGTGTTCGGGTTAGGGTTAGGCTGGATGTGATGGTGAGGGTGAGGGTTAGGGTGAGGTTTACGGTTAGGATTAGGGTGACGGTTAGGGTGTCGGTAAGGTTTAGGGTGAGGGTTAGGGTTAAGGTGAGGTTTAGGGTGAGGTTGAGGGTTAGGGTTAGGGTTATGGTGAGGGCTGGGTTGCGAGTGAGAGTTAGGGTTAGGGTTAGGGATAGGATGAGGTTTATGGTTAGGGTGAGGTTTAGGTTTAGTGTGAGGGTTAGGGTGAGTGGTTGGGTGAGGGTAAGCGTTATTGTGAGGGTTAGGGTGAGGTTTAGGTTTAGGTTTAGTGTCAGGATTAGGGTTAGGGTGGACGTTAGGGTTAGGGTGAGGGTTAGGGTGAGGTGTAGGTTTATGTTTAGAGTGCAGGTGAGGTTTAGGGTTAGGATTAGAGTTAGGGTTAGGCTGAGGGTGAGGGTGAGGGTGAGGGTTAGTTTAAGGGTGAGGGTTAGGTTTAGGGCTAGGGTGTGGATTAGGGTTAGGTTGATGTTTAGGGTGAGGGTGAGGGTTAGGTGGAGGGTGAGGATGATGGTTCGGTTGAGTGTTTGTGTTAGGTTTAGGGTAAGGGTGAGGGTTATGGTGAGGGTTAGGATTAAGTTTAGGGTTAAGGTTAGGGTGAGGTTGAGGGAGAGGGTTAGATAAAGGATTAGGGATAGGGTTAGGTTTAAGCTTAGGGTTAAGTGAGGGTGAGTGTTAGGGTGAGGTTAGGGTTAGTGTTAGGGTTACGGTTATTGTTAGGTTTAGGGTTAGGGTGAGATTGAGGATGAGGGTGAGGGTGAGGTTTAAGTTTAGGGTTAGGTTTAGGGGAAGGGGGAGGGGGAGGGTTAGGGTTACGATTAGGGTTTGTGTTAGGCTGAGGGTGAGGGTCAGGGTGAAGGTGAGGATGAGGGGTACGGTTAGGTTTAGGTTTAGGCTTAGGATGTGTGTTAGAGTTAGTTTGAGGGCTAGGTTTAGGGTTACGGTGAGGGTAAGAGTTAGGCTGAGGGTTAGGGTGAGGGTTAGGGTTAGGGTTAGGGTTAGGGTTATGGTGAGGGTGAAGTTTAGGTTTAGTGTTAGCGTTACGGTGAGGGTTAGGTTGTGGGTTAGGGTTTGGGTTAGGGTTAGGGTGAGGGTGGCGGTTAGGGTGACAATAAGTTTTAGGGTGAGCTTTAGGGTTAGGGTGAGTTTTAGGGTGAGTTTGAGGGTTAGGGTTAGGGTGAGGGTTAGGGTAAGGGTAAGGGTAAGGTTGACGGTGAGGATTAGAGTGAGGGTGAGGGTTACTGTAAGGGTGAGTATTGGGTGAGGGTTAGGGTTAGGATTAGGCTGAGGGTGAGGTTTAGGGTTAGGGTGAGGTCTAGAGTGAGGGGTAGGGACAGAGTTAGAGTGTGGGTTAGGTTTAGGTGATAGTTAGGGTTAGGGTTAGGGTTATGGTGAGGGCTAGGGTGAGAGTGAGAGTTAGGGTTAGGGTTAGGGTTAGGGTGAGGGTTAGGATTAGGGTGAGGGTAAGGTATAGTGTGAGGGTTAGTGTTAGGGTGAGGGTAAGGGTTAGGGTGTGGGTTAGGGTTATGGTGAGGGTTAGGGTTAGGTTTACGGTTAGTGTCAGGATTAGTGTTACGGTGGAGGTTAGGGTTAGGGTGAGGGTTAGGGTTAGTGGTAGGGTTAGGTTTAGAGTGAGGGTGAGGTTTAGGGTTAGGATTAGAATTACGGTTAGCCTGAGGGTGAGGGTGAGGTTGAGGGTTAGGATTAGGTTGGAGGTTAGGGTTACAGTGTGGTCTAGGGTTTGTTTTAGAGTATTGGTGAGGGTGAAGTTGAAGGTGAGGTTTAGGGTTAGAGTTAGGGATATTGTGAGGGCTAGGGTGAGGGTGAGGTTTAAGGTGAGGGTGAGGGTGAGGATGAGGTTTACGGTTAGGTAAGGGTTATGGTTAGGGTGAGGATTAGGTGAGGGTGCGGGTTAGGGTGAGGGTTACATTTACGGTGAGGGTTAGGGTTAGGGTGAGGGTTAGAGTGAGGGTAAGGTTTCGGGTGAGGTTTAGGGTTAGGGTGAAGATTAGGGTTATGGTTAGGATGAAAGCTATGTTGAGGGTGAGTGTTAGGGTGAGGGTTACTGTGAGGGTGAGAGTTTGTGTTAGGTAAGGAATAATGTTAGGGTGAGGGTTAGGGTTAGGGTGAGGGTTAGCTTGAGAGGTATTGTTAGGGTTAGGGTGAGGGTTAGGGCTAATGTGAGGGTTAGTGTTGAGTAAGGATTAGGGTGAGTGTTATGGTGAGGTTTACAGTTAGGGTAAGGGTTAGGGTTAGGGATAGACTGAGGTTGAGCGTCAGGATGCTGGTGAGGGTTAGGTTTAGGGTGAGCTTTAGGGTTAGGGTTAGGATGAGGGTGAGGGTTTGGGTTAGTGTTAGGGTTAGGATGATGGTTTGGGTGAGGGGTTCGGTTAGGATTAGGGTGAGGGTTAGGTTTAGGGTGAGAGTAAGGGTTAGAGTGAGGGTTAGGATGAGGGTTAGGTTTAGGGATAGTTTTAGGCTTAGGGTGAGGGTTAGGGGGAGCGTTAGGGTTAGGGATAGGGTGTGGATTAGGGTGAGGCTAAGGGTTAGATTGAGGATGTGGGTTAGGGTTAGAGTGAGGTTTATGGTTACGGTTAGGGTGAGGGTGAGAGTTAGGGTGAGGGTAAGGGTTAGGGTGAGGGTTAGGATGAGTGTAAGGGTTAGAATTAGCATTAGGGTTAGGGTGAGGGTTAGGTTGAGTGTTATGGTTAGGGTGAGGGTGAGGGTTAGGGTTAGGGTGAGGGTTAAGTTTAGGGTGAGATTTAGTGTTAGGGTTAGGGTTATGGTGAGGGTGAGGGTGATGGTGAGGGTTAGGCTTAGGGTGATTTTTAGGGTTAGGTTTAGGTTGAGGGTTAGGGTGAGGGGTAGGGTTAGGGTGAGGGTTAGGTGAGAGTGAGGGTGATGGTGAGGCTTAGGCTCAGGGTGAGGTTTAGGATTAGGTTTAGGTTGAGAGTTAGGGTCAGGGGTAGCGTTAGGGTTGGGTTAGTGTGAGGGCTAGGGTGAGTTTGAGGGTTAGAGTTAGGGTTAGGGTTAGGGTGAAGGTTAGGGTTAGGTTTAGGATGAGGGTTAGGGTGAGGGTTAGTGTTAGGTGAGGGTTAGGGTTAGGCTTAGGGTGCAGGTTAGGGTTAGGTTTAGGGTTAGGGTTCGGGTGAGAGGTAGGTTTAGCGTTAGGCTTAGTGTGAGGGCTAGGGTGAGGGTGAGGGTTAGGGTTAGGGATAGGCTGAGGATTAGGGTTAGGTTTCAGGTAAGTGTTAGGGTGAGGTTTAGGGTTAGGTTGAAGTTTAGAGTTGGGGTTAAGGTTAGTGTGAGTGTGAGATTTAGGGTTAGAGTTAGGTTTAGGGTGAGGTTTAGGGATAGGGTTAGTGTTAGGGTTGGGGTTAGGGTGAGGTTTAAGGTGGGGGTGAGGATTAGGGTTAGGGTTAGGATTAGGATTAGGGTTAAGATGAGGGTGAGTGTGAGAGTTCGGGTTAGGCTTAGGGTTAGGATTAGAGTTAGGGTGAGGGTGAGGGTTGGGTTTAGGGTGACGGTTGGGGTTAGGGTTAGAGTGAGGGTTAGGGTGAGGGTTAAGATTAGGGTTAGGGGTAGGGTATGGGCTAGGGTGAGGGTGAGGGCTAGGGTTAGGGGTAGGCTTAGGCTTAGGTTTACGCTGAGGCTGAGAGTGAGGGTGAGGGTTAGGGCTAGGGTGATGGTTTGGGTTACGTTTAGGGTGAGGGTTGAGTATTAGGGTTAGGGTGAGGGTTAGGGTGAGGGTGACAGTAAGGGTAAAGGGGAGTGTTAGGTTGAGGGTGAGGGTTATGGTAAGGGTGAGGGTTAGGGTTAGGGTGAGGGTTAGGGTGAGGGTTAGGGTTAGGGTTATGGTGAGGGTGACGTTTAGGGTTAGGGTGATGTTTAGGCTTAGTGTGAGGGTTAGTGTTAGGGTGAGGGTAAGTGTTAGGGTGAGGGTTAGGATTAGGTTGAGGATTATGTTTAGGGTAAGGGTTTGGGTTAGGGTTATTGTTAGGGTTAGGGTTAGGGTTACTGTTACAGTGAGGGTGAGGGAGAAGTTTAGGGTTAGATTTAGGGTTAGGGTTAGGGTTATGGTTAGGGTGAGGGTTAGTGTGAGGGTTAGGGTTAGGGTTATGTTTAGGCTTAGGCTTAGGCTTAGGGTTAGGCCAAGCATGAGGTTGATGGTTAGGGTTAGTGTTAGGCTGAGGGTTAGGGTTAGGGTGAGGGTTAGAATGTGATTTAGGTTGAGGGTTAGGGTTGGGATTCGGTTAAGATTGGGATTAGGGTTAGGGTTAGGGTTAGGGTTACGGTGAGGGTTAGGGTTAGGGTTTGGGTTAGGGAGAGAGTGAGGGTGTGGATTAGGTTTAGAGTTAGTGTTAGGGTTAGGGTTATGGTGAGGGTTAGGGTTAGGGTTAGATTTAGGGTTAGCGTTAGTGTCATGGTTAGGGTTAAGTATGAGGTGAGGGTGAGGGTGAGGGTGAGCATTATGGTTAGGGTTAGGGTTACAGTTAGGGTTAGTGTTAGGGTTAGGGTTAGGGTAATGTTTAGGGTAAGGGTGAGGGTTAGGGTTAGGGTTAGGATTAAGATTAGGGTTAAGGTGAGGGTGAGAGTGAGGGTTAGTGTTAGGGTTAGGGTTAGGATTAGAGTTAGGGTGAGGGTTAGGGTGAGGTTTAAGGTGATAGTTGGGGTTAGGGTTAGAGTGAGGGTTAGGGTGAAGGTTAGGCTGAGGCTTAAGGTTAGGGTATGTGCTAGGGTGAGGGTGAGGGTTACGGTGATTGTTAGTTTGAGGGTTAGGGTTAGGGTTAATATTACAGTTAGGGTGAGGGTGAGGGTGAATGTGATTGTTAGGGTTAGTCTTAGGCTTAGGACCAGAGTGAGGGTGAGGGTGAGGCTTAGGGTTAGGGTGAGGGGTAGGGTTTTAGGGTTAGGGTGAGGTTAGGATGTGATTTATAGTTAGGATTAGGGTTACGGTGAGGGCTAGAGTGAGGGTGAGGGTTAGGGTTAGCTTTAGGGTGAGGTTTAGGGTTAGGGTTATGGTTAGGGTTAAGTTGAGGGTGAGGGTTAGGTTTAGTGTGAGCGTTAGTTTTAGGGTTAGGGTGAGGGTGAGGGTAAGGATTAGGGTTAGGGTTAGGGTTATTGTTATTGTTATGGTTAGGGTTAGGTTTCAGTTGAGGGTGAGGCTGAGGGTGAGGGTTAGGCTTAGGGTTAGGGTGAGGATTAGGTTTTGGGTTAGGGTTAGGGTTAGGGTAAGGATTTGGGTTAGGGTTAGGGTTACGGTGAGGGTAAGTGTTAGGGTTAGATTTAGGGTTAGTGTTATTGTTAGGGTTAGGGATAGAATTACGGTGTGGCTGAGGGTTAGGGTTAGGGTTAGGGCAAGTTTTAGGGATAGGGTTAGGTTTAGGGTGGGGATGAGGATTAGTTTTAGAGTGATGGATAGGGTTATGGTTAAGTTGAGGGTTAGGATGAGGGTTAGGGTTTGGATTAGGGTTAGGCTTAGGTTTAGGCTGAGGCTGAGGCTGAAGGTGAGGGTTACGGTTAGGGTGATAGTTAGGGTTATGGTTAGGGTGAGGGTTAGGATGAGGATTAGTGTTAGGGTGAGAGTTAGGGTGAGGGTGACAGTAAGGGTAAAGTTGAGTGTTAGGCTGAGGGTGAGGGTTACTGTAAGGGTAAGGGTTAGGGTTAAGGTGAGGGTTAGGGTAGGGTTAGGGTTAGGGTTAGGGTGAAGGTGAGGGTTAGATTGAGGATTAGTGCTAGGGTTAGTGTGAGGATTAGGGTTAGGATGAGGGTTAGGGTTAGGGTGAGGTTTAGGGGTAAGATTAGGGTTAGGTTGAGGGTGAGAGTTAGGATGAGGGTGTGGGTTAGGGTGAGGGAGACTTTTAGCTTTAGGATTAGGGTAAGGGTTAGGATTAGTGTGAGGGTTAGGGTGAGGGTGAGGTTAAGGGTTAGGTTGAGGTTTAGGGTCAGGTTTAGTGTTAGGGTTAGGGTTAGAGTGAGGGTTAGGGTGAGGGTTAGGGTGAGGTTTATGGTGAGGGTGAGGGTGAGGGTTAGTGTGAGGATTAGGTTTAGGTATTGTGTTAGGGTTAGGGTGAGGGTAAGGGTTAGGGTTAGGTTGAGGGTGAGGTTTAGGGTGAGGGTGAGGGTTAGGGATAGGGTTAGGCTTAGGGTGAGTGTAAGGGTTAGGGTTAGGGTGAGGGTTAGGGTTAGGATTAGGGTGAGGGTTAAGGTGAGTGTAGGGTTATGGTGAGGGTGAGGGCTAAGTTTAGTGTGAGGTTCAGAGCTAGGGTTAGCTTTAGGGATAGGATTAGGGTTAGGGAGAAGGTGAGGGTTAGGGTGAGGGTGAGCATTAGGGTTAGAGTGAGGGTTAGGGTGAGGGTTAGGGTGAGGTTTATGGTGAGGGTGAGGGTGAGGGTTAGTGTGAGGATTAGGTTTAGGTACAGTGTTAGGGTTAGGGTGAGGGTAAGGGTTAGGTTTAGGTTGAGGGTGAGGTTTAGGGTGAGGGTGAGGGTTAGGGATAGGGTTAGGCTTAGGGTGAGTGTAAGGGTTAGGGTTAGGGTGAGGGTTAGGGTTAGGGTTAGGGTGAGGGTTAAGGTGAGTGTAGGGTTATGGTGAGGGTGAGGGCTAAGTTTAGTGTGAGGTTCAGAGCTAGGGTTAGCTTTAGGGATAGGATTAGGGTTAGGGAGAGGGTGAGGGTTAGGGTGAGGGTGAGCGTTAGGGTTAGTGTGAGGTTTAGGTTTAAGGATAGGGTTAGGGTTAGGGTGAGGGTAAGGATTGGGGTTAGGGTGAGGGTGAGGTTTTGGGTGAGGGTGAGGGTTAGGTTTAGGGTTAGGTTGAAGGTTAGTTTGAGGGTTAGGGTTAGGGTTAGGGTGAGGGTTATCGTTAGGGTTAGGGTGACGGATAGGCTGAGTGTGAGGGTTAGGGTTGGGGTTAGGTTTTCGTTGAGGTTAAGGGTTAGTGTGAGGTTTAGGGTGAGTGTGACGGTTAGGGTTAGCATTACAGTAAGGGTGAAGGTTAGGGTGAGGTTTAGGTTTAGGGTTAGCTTTAGGGTGAGTGTGAGGGGGAGGGTTAGGGTTAGTGATAGGGTAAGTGTGAGGGTTATGGTTAGTGTGAATATTAGGGTTAGGGATAGGGTGAGTGTTAGAGTTAGGCTGAGGGTTGGGGTTAGGGTGAGGGTGACATTTAGGGATAGGGTTAGGGTGAGGGTTAGGTTTAGTGTGAGGGTTAGGGTGAAGGTGAGTTTAAGGGTTTGGGTAAGGGTTAGTTTGAGTGTTAGTGTTAGGGTTAGGCTTAGGGTAAGGGTTAGGGTGAGGGTTAGGTTGAGGGTTAGGGTTAGGGACAGGGTTTGGGTGAGGGTTATGGTGAGGGTTAGGGTTATGGTTAGGGTGAATTTTATGGTGAGGGTGAGGGTGAGGGTTAGGGTGAGTGTTAGTATTAGGGTGAGGGTTAAAGTTAGGATTAGGGTTAGGGTTAGGGCTCTGGTAAGGGTGAGGTTTAGGCTTAGGGTTAGGTTTACACTTAGGGTTAAGGTGAGGGGTAGGGTTAGGGTTAGGTTGAGGGATAGGTTTAGTGTGAGGGTTAGGGTGAGGGTTACAGTTAGGGTTATGCTTCGGGTTAGGGTTAGGGTTAGAGTTAGGGTTAGGGTTAGGGTTAGGGTTAGGTTTATTGTTAGAGTTAGGGTGAGGGTGAGTGTGAGGGTGAGGTTGAGTGTGAGGTTGAGGGTGAGGGCTAGGATTAGGGTTAGGGTTAGAGTTAGGCTGAGGTTGAGGGTGATGGTGATGTTGTGTTTTAGGGTTAGGGTTCGGGTGAGGGTTAGGGTTAGTGTGAGGTTTAGGGTGAGTATGAGGTTAAGAGTTAGATTGAGGGTTAAGGTGAGGGTTAGGGTTAGGTTAGGGTGAGGGTGAAGATGAGGGTTAGGGTTAGGGTTAGGGTTAGGTTCTTTGTTAGGTTTAGTTTGATGGTTAGGGTTTGGGTTAAGATTAGAGTTAGCGTTAGAGTTAGGCTGAGGGTGATGGTGAGGGTGAGGGTTAGGGTTAGTTTTAGTGTGAGAGTTATGGTGAGTGTTAGGGTTAGGATTAGGGTTAGGGTTAGCCTGAGGGTGATGTTGAGGGAGGGTGGGTATTAAGGTTAGGGTTAGGGTTAGGGTGAGTTTTAGGGTTAGTGTGAGGGTTAGTGTGAGGGTTAGGATTAGGGTTAGGGTTACGGTGATGGTTGGCGTTAGGTTTAGTGTGAGGGTTAGCGTGAGGTGTAGGTTTAGGGTTAGGGTGAGTGTTAGGTTTATTGTGAAGGATAGGGTTAGGGTGCGGGTAAGGGTTAGGTTGAGGTTTATGTTGAGGATGAGGTTTAGGGTTAGGATTACTGTTAGGCTTAGTTTTAGGCTGAGGATTTGGGTGAGGGTGAATTTGTGTTTTAGGGTTAGTCTTAGGGTTAGGGTGAGAGCTCGGTTGAGGGTTAGGGTTAGGGTGAGCTTTACGGTTAGGTGAGGGATAGGGTTAGGGTTAGGGTTAGGGTGAAGGTTAGGGTGAGGTTTAGGTTTAGGTTTAGGATTTGGTTGATGGCCAGGTTGAGGGTGAGGGTTAGGGTTAGGGTGAGGGTGAGGGTTAGGTTTAGGTTTAAGTTGAGGGTAAGGGTGAGGGGTAGTGTTAGGGTTAGGATTAGAATTAGGGTTAGGGTTAGGCTGAGAATGAGGGTGAGGGTGAGGGTGAGGGTTAAGTTTAGGTTTAGGGTTACAGTGAGGGCTAGAGTTATAGTGAAGGTTAGGGTGAGGATGAGATTGAGGGTGAGGGTGTTGCTTAGGTAAGGATTAGGGTTAATGTGGAGATTAGGGGGAGGGAAATGGTTAAAGTGAGGGTTAGGGTTAGTGTTAGAGTGAGGATTAGGGTGAGGGTGAGGGTGAGGTTTATGGTGAGGGTTACGGTTCAGGTGATGGTTAGGGTTAGGGTTAGGGGGAGGGCTATGTTTAATGTGAGGGTTAGGATTGTGTTAGGGTGGTATAAGGGCTAGGGTGAGGGTTAGGGTGAGGGTGAGGGTTAGGGTGAGGGTGAGAGTTAGGTTTAGTGTGAGGGTTAGTGTTAGGGATAGGTTTAGGTTTCGGTGAGGGTGAGGGTTAGGGTGAGGGTGAGGGTTAGGGATAGTGTTAGGGTTTAGGGTTAGGGTTAGATTGAGGGCTAGGGTTAGGTTTAGCATTTGGGTGAGGGTTAGGTTGAGGGTTAGGGTTAGAGGTACGGTAAGTGTTAGGGTGAGTGTGAGGGTTAGGGTTAGGCTTAGGATTAGGCTGAGTGTGAGTGAGAGTGTTAGGTTTAGGATAAGGGTTAGGCTTAGGCTTTGGCTTAGGGTGAGGGTGAGGTTGAGAGTTAGGGTGAGGGTTAGGGTTAGTGGGATGGTTAAATTTAGGGTAAGGTTTAGGTTTAGGGTTCTTGTTCTTACCTTATCCTCCCCCTAACCCTAACCCTCACACTAACCCTAAACCTAACCCTAACCCTAACCCTCACCCTAAACCTCACCCTAACTCTAACCCTAACCCTAACTCTTACCCTCACCCTAATCCTAACCCTTAACCTCACCCTAACCCTAACCCTCACCGGTACCATAACCCTCACCCTAACCCTAACACTCACCGATACCCTAACCCTCACCCTCACCATCACCCTAACCCTCACCCTCATCCAACACATCACCCTAACCCTAACCCTCACACTACCCCTATCCCTATACTTCAACCTAACCCTAACCCTCACCCAAACCATAACCCTCAACTAATCCTCACCTGAAACATAACCCTTACCTAACCAAAACCCTCACCCTCACCCTCGCCCTCACCCTCACCCTAGCTCTCACCTTAACCCTAACCCTAAGCCTAACACTCCCCCTCACCCTCACCAGCACCCTAGCCCTCACCCTAACCCTAACCCTAATCCTAACCTTCTCCCTCACCCTGACCATAAACCTAACCCAAAATTTAGCCCTCACACTAACCCTAACCCTAACTCTCACCCTCACCATGACCGTTACCCTAACAATCACCGTAAACCTAACCCTCACTCTAACCCTCACCCTAACCCTAATCCTAACCCTAAACCTCACCCTAACCCTTACACTTACCCTAACTCTAACCCCAACAATAAACATCAACCTAATCCTCACCATAACCCTAACCCTAACCCTAATACTAACAATTACCATCACCCTCACCCTAACCCTCAACCTAACCCTTACCCTCACCCCAACCCTAACTCTAAACCTAACCATAATACGCACAATAAACCTAATACTCACCCTAAACCTAACCCTATCCCTCACCCTAACCCTCACCCTAAACCTAAACCTAATCCTCTCCCTAACCTTATCCCGAACCCTCACCCCCACCCAAGGCCTCACCCTAACTCTAACCTTAACCCTAAACCTCACACTCACCCTCACCCTCACTGTAACACTAAACCAAAACATCAGCCTAACCCTAACCCTCACCCTAACCGTCACGCTCACCCTCACCCTAATCCTAACCCTAGACCTAACCCTAGATCTCACCCTCACCCTAACCCTCAACTTAACATTTACCTCATCCTAACCCTAAGCCTAACCCTCACACTAACCCTAACCCTCAACCTAACCCTAATCCTAACCCTAACCCTCACCCTCACCCTCAGCCTAACCCTAACCCTAAACCTCACCCTCACCGTCACCCTAAACGTAATCCTAACCCCAACCCTTACCCTCACCATCACCCTCACCCTAACCCTAGCCCTAACAAAAAGCCTAACCCTAACCCTCACCCTAACCCTAACTCTAACCCTCACACTAACAGTAAACTTAACCCTAACCCTAACCCTTACCCCCACCCTAACCCTAATCCTAACCCTAACCCTAACACTAACCCTCACACTTATCCTCACCCTAACACTCACGGTAAGCCTAACCCTCACTCTCACCCTAACACTCACCCTAACCCTTACCCTCACACTAACCCTAACCCTAACCTCACACTAAACCTAACCCAAACTCCAACCCTCAACCGAACCCTCACCTTTTTTTTTTTAATTGTATTTTATTTTATTTGAGAACATACTGTACAGAGGGGCTACAATTACATGGGCAGGATAATGCATACATTTCTTACCAAGCATTGCAGCCTCCTCCTTTGTTTACCCGTCACTTCCCTTCCCCGCCTCCCCCCTCCCCCCACCCAATTTTACCCCCCTCCCCCACCCAATTCTCCCCCCCTCCCCCCCACACACCGACATTGTAAAGCTGGTTTTGACATGACATTTTGTACTTCTCATTGTTGCAACAGGTCCACCTGAATCCTTAAACGACTTGTTTGTCCCCATCTCCTCCACATGTTATACTGACATCAAATATAGTGAAAGCGGGGGTTACACTGTGGGGGAGGGACATACAAAGCAACAAAGAAATAATCTTATAAATGCGTTAGAAACACATGCATGAAAGAAACGAAAACATTAAAATACATATTTAAGGGTTCATTTTCCTAACATCACATTATCTGACCTTTTCCGCTTGACTCATACCTATACTAGATATTGCAAATAAGGGAAACCATGGGACCTATGCTTCTTTGGGCCTGGCTTACTTCACTTAATATAATTTTTTCCAAACCTTTCCATTTCCTAACAAATGGGGAAATGTCATTCTTTCTGATGGAGGCATAGAATTCCATTGTGTATATATACCACATTTTCTTGATCCATTCATCTACTGAGGGGCACTGGGTTGGTTCCATATCTTAGCTATGGTAAATAATGCTGCAATAAACATAGTTGTGCTGGTAGCTTTAGTGTGGTCTTGTTTGTAAACATTTGGGTAAATGCCCAAAAGTGGGATTGCTGGATCATAGGGGAGATCTATGTGAAGTCTTTTGAGGAACCTCCATACTGCTTTCCAAAGTGGTTGAACAAGTTTACATTCCCACCAACAATGAAGTAATGTTCCTTTCTGTCCACATCCCCTCCAGCATCTGTTGTTATTAGAGTTCTTGATTTTTTGCTGTTCTAACTGGAGTGAGGTGATATCTCAATGTTGTTTTGATTTGCATTTCTTTTATGGCTAGGGATGTTGAACATTTCTTCATGTGTCTATTGGCCATCCTTCTTTCTTCTTCAGAGAAGCTTCTCTTTAAGTCTCCGAACCCTCACCTTAACCCTAACTTTAACCCTCACCGTCACCCTAACCCTAACCCTCACCGACACCCTAGCATTCATCCTAACCCTAATCCTAACCCTAACCCTCACCCTAACCCTAACCCTCACCCTCAGCCTCACCCTCATCCTAACCCTAAACCTAATCCTAAACCTAATCCTAACACTCACCCAAACCCTCACCCTAACCCTAACCCAAACCCTCACCCTCACCCTTACCCTCACCCTAAACCTTAACCTCAACCTCACCCAGACCCTCACACTAACCCTAACGCTTACCCTAACCCTAACCCTAATCTTCACCGTCGTCCTCAACTTCACCCTCAGCATAACTCTAAACCTAACCCTAATCCTAAGCCTAACCCTCATCCTCACACTAAACCTAACCCTAAACCGAACCCTAAGCCTAACTTTCACACTCACCTTCACCCTCACCCTAAGCCTCACCGTCACCCTCATGCTCACCCTAACCCTCACCTAATGCTAACCCTCACCTTAACCCTAACTCTAAACCTAACCTTACCCCTCATACTCACCCTCATCCTCACCCTCAGCCTAAACCTAACCCTAATCCTAACCCTAACCCTCACCCTCACCCTCCCGCTAAAGCTAACCATAATCTTAACCCTCATCCTCACCCTCATCCTCAACCTCACCCTAACCCTAACCCTAACAATAACCCTAACCGTAACCCTAACCCTAACCCTAACCATCACCCTAAATCTAACCCTCACCTTAACCCTTACTCTCAACCTCAACCTAAGCTTAACCCTAACCATATGCCTAATCCTAAACCTAAGCCTCTCCCTCACCCTCACCCTAACCCTAAGCCTAACCCTAACCCTAACCCTATTGCTCACCATCACCCTCACCCTCACCCTAAACCTAACTCAAACCCTTAACCAAACACTCATCCTCACCCTCCACCTAAAACTCACCCTCACCGTAAACATCACCTTAACCCTAAACCTCAGCCTAAACCTAAACCTAACCCTCACCCTCACCCTAGCTCTCACTCTAACCCTCACCCTAAGCCTAACCCTCACCCTCACCCTCACCCTAACCCTCACCCTAGCCCTCACACTAACCCTAATCCTTATCCAAAACCTCACCCTCACCCTGACCATAACTCTAACCCAAAACTTAGCCCTCACACTAACCCTAACCCTAAACCTCAACCTTACTCTAACCCTCACCCTAACCCTAACCCTAACCCTAAACCTCACCCTAAACCTAACCCTCACCCTAACCCTCACCCTAACCCTCACTCTAACTCTCATCCTAACCCTAACCCTAACCCTCACCCTAACTCTAACGTTAACCATGACCCTAACCCTAACCCTAAAACTCACCCTCACCCTGACCCTCACGCTAACCCTCACCCTCGCCCTCAACCTCACCCTAACCCTAACCCTATCCCTCACCCTAACCCTAACCCTCTCCCTCAGCCTCACCCTCATCCTAACCCTCATCCTAACCCTAAACCTAATCCTAAACCCAATCCTAACACTCACCCAAACCCTCACCCTAACCCTAACCCTAACCCTCACCCTCACCCTAACCCTAACCCTAAACCTAACCCTCACATTCACCCTAATGCTAGCCCTAATCCTCACACTCACCCTAAACCTCACCCTAACCCTTACCCTCACCATAAACCTAACCTAACCCTAACCCTCACCCTCAACCTAACCCTAACCCTATGCCTAACAATCACCCTCATCCTAAACCTCAACCTCACCCTAAACGTAAACCTTACCCTCTCCATAACCCTAACCCTATCCCAAACCCTAACACTCACACTAATGCTAACAGTCATCCTCACCCTAATCCTCACCCGAAGCCGAACCAGTACCCTCACCCTAACCCTAACCGTATCCCTAAACCTAACCCTCACACTGACATTAAACCTCACTCTCACCCTAACCCGACCCCTCACCCTAACCCTCATCCTACCCTAAGCCTAACCCTAACCTTCATTCTAGACGTAACCCTAAACCTAACCTTCACCTGAACACTAACCCTAACTCTCATCCTCACCATTACCCTCACCCTAACACTAAACCTCACCCCACCCTAACCCTCACCCTCAAATGAAACCCCAACCTCACCCTAACCCTCATCCTCACCCTAAATAAAACCCTAACCCGAACTCTCACCCTTACCCTTAACCTCAGCCTCATACTAACCCTCACACTACTCCTAACCCTCACCCTAAACCTAAACATAAAGGTCACCATCAACTTCACCCTCACCCTCACTCTACCCCTAAACCTCACCCTAAACCTAAACCTAAACATCACCCTCATCCTCACCCTCACCCTCAGCCTAACTCAAACCCTAACGCTAATCTGAACCCTCAACCTCACCCTCACCCTCACCCTAACCCTCACCCTCGCCCTCATCTTGACCCTAACCTTCACCCTCACCCTCACCCTAAAGCTAAACCCTAAACCTAACCCTCACCCTAACCCTCACTCTAACTGTAATGCTAACCCTAACCCTCACACTCAGCCTAAACCTCACCCTAACCCTTACCCTCACCGTAACCTAACCCCAACCCTAACCCTCACCCTCACCCTATCCGTCACCCTAAGCTTAAGGCTAATCCTCACCATAACCCTCACCTTAACCCTAACCGTAATCCTTACCCTTACCCTAACCCTAATCCTATCCTTAACCCTGACCCTCACACTAACCCTAACCCTCACCCTCACTCTAACCCTCACCATGACCCTAAACCTAACTCTCACCCTCAACCTAGCCCTCACCCTAACCCTAATCCTAACCCTCAGCCTCACCCTAACCCTCACCCTAACCGTAACCCTCACCGTCACAATAACACTCACCCTAACCCTAACCCTAAACCTAAACCTAATCCTCACCCTAACACTCACCCTCACCATAACCCTAACCTTCACCTTAACCCTCACCCTAAACCTAACTCTAAGCCTAACCCTAACCCTCGCCGTAACCCTAATCCTAAACAAAACCCTCACCCTCACCCTAACCCTCAACCTAACCCTTAACCTCAGCCTCACCTTAACCCTCACACTAACCCTAACCCTCACCCTAACCCTAAACCTAAACGTCACCCTCACACTAACCCACACCCTCATCCTAACTCTCACCCTCACCTTAACCCTAACCCTATCCCTAACCTTCACCCTAACCCTAAACCTAAACCTCACCCTAACCCTAACCCTACCCTTAACCATCAACCACACCATAGCCCTCACCCTAACCCTAATCCTAACCATAACCATCACATAAACCTAACCCTCACAATAACCCTAACCCTCACCCTCACCCTAAACCTCACCCAAACACTAACCCTCACCCTAACCCTCACACTAATCGTATACCTAACCCTAAGCCTAACCCTCAACCTAAACCTCAACCTAACACTAACCCTAACCCTTACCCTCACTCTAACCCTACACCTAACCCTCACCCTCACCCTTACCCTCACCCTAACTCTTAACCTCACCCTCACCCTAAACCTCACACTTACCCTAACCCTCACCCTCATTCTAAACCTAAACCTCACTGTCAGCCTCACCGTCACCCACAGCCTAAATCTAAACCTAACCCTAATCCTGGCCCTCACCCTAACCTTAAACATCAAACTCACCCTCAACCTCATCCTCAGCCTAACTCTAACCCTAACCCTAATCCTAGCCCTCACCCTCTCCCTCACCCTCAACGTCACCCTCACCCTCACCCTCACCCTAACTCTAACAATAACCCTATCCCTAACCCTATCCCTAACTCTAAACCTAACCCTAACCTTAACAGTAACCCTAACCCTAACCCTCACCCTAAACCTAACCCTAACCCTCACACTAAACCTAGCCCTCACCCTAACCCTAACCCTACCCCTCACCTTCACCCTAAATCTAAACCTAATCCTAGGGCTAACCCTCACCCTCACCAGAGCCCTCACCCTAACCCTAATCCTAACTTGAACCCTCACCTTAACATTAAAACTCACCCTAATCCTCACCCTCACCCTCACCCTAAACCTTACCCTAACCATAACCCTAACCCTCACCCTAACCCTCACCCAAACACTATCCGTAACCCTAACCCTCAACCTAACCCTCACCCTAACCCTCACACTAAACCTAACCCTCACCCTAACCCTAACCCTAAACGTCACCCTCACCCTAACCCTCACCCTCAGCCTAACTCTAACCCTCACCCTATCCCTAACCCTAAATCTAACCCTAACCCTCTCCCTCACCCTAAAGCTAACCATAAACCTAACCCCAACCCTAACCCTCACACTCACCCTATCCAGCAGCCTAACCCTAACGCTAACCCTCACCCTAACCCTAATGGTAACCCTCAACCTAACCCTAACCCTATCCCTAACCCTCACCCTCACCCTAAACCTCACCCTCACCCTAACCCTTACCCTCTCCCTAACCCTAATCCTATCCCTAAACCTATCCCTAGCCCTAAACCTCACACTAAACCTTGCCCTCACCCGAACTATAACCCTACCCTCACCTTAACCCTCACCCTAACCCTAACCCTATCCTTCACCCTAACCCTAACCCTTACCCTTACCCTAAAACTAACCCTATACCTAAACCTGACACTAACCTTAACCCTCAATCTAACACTAACCCTCAACCTCACTTTAACACTTAACCTCACCCTCATCCTAACCCTAACCCTAAATGTCACCATCACCCTAACCCTCACCCTCAGCCTAACTCTAACCCTCACCCTAACCCTAAACCTAACCCTCACACTAACCCTAACCCTCACCCTCACCCTCACCCTAATACTCATGGTAACCCTAACGCTCATTCTCACACCAACCCTCACCCTAACACTAACCCTCTCACTAAACCTAAACCTCATCCTAACCCTAACCTTAACCCTCACCAAAACACTAAAAATAACTCTCATCCTCAACCTAGCCCTCACCCTACCAATAATCATTAATCTACCTTAACCCTAAACGTTACCCTCAACCTCAAAATAACCCTCACCCTAACCCTAACCCTAACCCTAACTCTAATCCTCACCCCAACCCTAAACCTCACCATCACCCTTACCCTCACCCTAAACCTCACCCTAACCATAATTTTAAGCCTAAGCCTAACCCTCACCCTAACCCTCACCCTAACCCTAATCTTAAACCAAACCCTCAGCATCACCCTAACCCTTAAACTAAGCCTCACTCTAACCCTAACCCTCACCCTAACCTTAAGCATTACCATCACCCTCACCCTCAGCTTCACACTCAGCCTAAACCTAAACCTAATGTTAATCCTAACCCTGACCCTAACCCTGACCCTCACACTAACCCTAACCCTAACCCTCACCCTAAACCTCACCCCCACCCTAATGCTAACCCTAACCCTCACACTCACCCTAAAACTCACCCTAACACTTAACCTCACCGTTAACCTAATCCTAACCCTCACCCTCACCCTAAAAGTAACCGTACCCCTAACCATAACCCTAACCCTAACCCTCAACCTAACCCTCACCTTAATGCTAACCCTAACCCTAAACCTCAACCTATCCCTCACCCTAACCCTAACCCTATCCCTAACCCTCACCCTTACCCTAACCCTCACCCTCACCTTAATCCTTACCCTCACGCTAACCTAAACCTAACCCTAACACTAACCCTCACACTAACCCTAACCCTCACCATAACCTTACCCCTACCCCTCAACTTAACCCTCATCCTTACCCTAAAATTCATCCTAAGCCTCACCCTAATCCTAACCCTAAACCTCACCCTCACCCAAACCCGAACCCTCACAATAACCCTAAACCTAACCTTAACTCTTACCTAACTAAAACCCACAACCTCACCCTCACCTTCACCCTAACCCTCACCCTTACCCTAGCCCTCACCCTAACCCTAAACCTAACCCGCACTCTCACCCTAACAATCACCCTAAACCTAACCCTATCCCTCACCCTAACACTAACCCTAACCCTAAACCTCAAGATCATCCTAATCCTCACCCTATCCTTAACCTTTACCTAACCGAAACCCTCAACCTCACCCTCACACTCACCCTAACCCTCCACATTAACCTAGATGTCAACCTAACCCTCAAACTAACCCTCACACTCACCCTCACCTTCACACTCAGTCTAGCACTAACACTGATCCTAACCCTAACCCTTAACCTCACCCTCACCCTAACCCTCACACTAAACCTAACCCTCACACTAACCCTAACCCTAAATGTCACCCTCACCCTAACCCTCACCCTCAGCATAACTCTAACCCTCACCCTATCCCTAACCCTAATCCTCACACTAACCCTAACCCTAACCCTCACCCTTACCCTAAACCTAACCCTAACCCATACCCTAACCCTCAACCTAAAACTTACGGTAAACCTAAAACTCATTCTCACCCTAACCGTCATACTAAACCTAACCCTCAATCTAAACCTAACCCTACCCTTCACCATTACCCTCATCCTAACCGAAACCCTAACCCTCACCATAACCCTAAACCTAACTCTCACCCTCAACCTAGCCCTCACCATAACCCTAATCCTAACCCTAACCCTCACCCTCACCCTATCCCTCACCCTAAACATAAACCTAACCATCAGAATAACGCTCACCCTAACACTAACCCTAACCCTAACTCTAATCCTCACCCTAACACTCACCCTCACCATAACCCTAACCCTCACCCTAACTCTCACCGTAAACCTAACCCTAAGCCAAACGCTAAAACTCCGCCTAACCCTAATCCTAAACACAACCCTCACCCTAACCCTAACCCTTAACCTCAGCCTCACCCTAACCCTCTCCTTAAACCTAAACATAATCGTCACCCTCAACCTCACCCCCACCCTCAGCCTAACTCTAACCCTAAGCTAATCTGAACCCTCACCCTCACCCTCACCCTCAACCTAACCCTCAGCCTCGCCCTCACCCTCTCCCTAACCCTAACCCTAACCCTAACCCTAAACCTCACCCTCACCCTAAAGGTAACCCTAAACCTAACCCTCACCCTAACCCTCACCGTAACTGTAAAACTAACCCTAAACTTCACACTCACCCTAAACCTCACCTTAACCCTTACCCTCACCGTAAACCTAACCCCAACCCTAACCCTCACCCTAACCCTATCGGTCACCCTAAACCTAACACTAACCCTCACCCTAACCCTCACCCTAAACCTAACCATAACCCTCAACCTATCTCTCAACCTAACCCTAATCCTATCACTAACCCTCAACCTCAACCTAAACCTCACCCTCACCCTCACCCTAAATCTTACCCGCACCCTAACCATAAACCTGTCCCTAACCCTAACGCTCACACTAACCCTAACCCTCACCCTCACCCTAACCCTAATCCTTACCCTCCCACTAACCCTAACACTTTCCCTAACACTAATCCTCACACTAACCCTAACCCTCACCCTCACCCTAATCCTCTTCTTCACCCTAACACTTACCATAACCCTAAACCTAATCCTATCCTTAGACCTAACTCTAAATCTAAAGCTCACACTAAAACTAGCCCTCACCCAAACCATAAACCTACACTCACCTTAACCCTCACCTTAATCCTAACCCTCACCCTAACCCTAACCCTTAGCCTCACCCTAACTCTAAACCTATCCCTAACACTCTACCTCACCCTAAGCCTCAACATCACCCTAACACTAACCCTTACCCTCACCCTAACCCTAACACTATCCCTAACCCTAACACTCACACTAACCCTAACCCTCATCCTCACCCTAACACTCACCCTCACCCTAACCCTTACCCTCACTCTAACCCTAACCCTAACCCTAACCGTAAACCTCACAGTAATCCTAACCCTCACATTAAACCTAACCCTATCCCTCAACTTAACCCTCACCCTAACCCTAACCCTAATGCTCACTGTAACCAAAAACCTAACCCAGACCTTCACCCTAACCCTCACCCTAACACTAATCCTAACCCTAACCCTCACCCTAACCCTAAACCTCAACCTAATCCTCACCCTAAACCTCACCCTATCCCTATCCCTGACACAAGCCCTAACACTCAACCTAATCATCACCCTCATCCTCACCCTAATGCTAAACCTAACACTAAACCTCACCCTAACCCTCACCCTAACCCTAAACATAACCCTCAACCTCAACCAAGCCCTCATGTTAACCCTAATCCTAACCCTAACCCTCACCCTAACCCTTACCCTCACCCAAACCATAACCCTCACCCTCACAATAACCTTCACAATAACCCTAACCCAAACCCTAACTCTAACCCTCACCCTAAACCTCACACTCAATCTAACCGTAAACCTCACCCTAACCCTCTCCCTAAACCTAACCCTAAGCCTAACTCTAACCCTCACCCTAAACTTCACGCTCACCCTAATCCTAAACCTACCCCTCAACCTCACCATAACACTCACACTAAAACTTAAGCTCAGCCCCAACCTAACCCTTACACTAACCCTAACCCTCACCTTAACCCTCATCCTCATCCTAACTCTAAACCTAACTCTAATCCGAACCCTCACCCTCAGCCTCACACTAACCCTAATCCTAAACCTCACCCTCACCCTTACCCTCACCATAACCCTCAACGTCGCCCTCAGCCTCACCCTAAACCTATCCCTAGCCCTCACCCTAACCCTAAAACTCACCCTAACCCTAACCCTAACCCTCACCCTCAACCTAACCCTAAACTTAACCCTCAGCTTAACCGTAATTCTAGCCCTAATCCTCACACTCACCGGAAAACTCACCCTAACCCTTACCCTCACCGTAAACCTAACTCTAACCCTAACCCTCAACCTCAACCTAACCCTCACACTAACCCTAACCCTAACCCTCACTCTAACCCTAAGCCTAACCCTTATCCTCACCCTAGCTCTCACCCTAACCCTAATCCTAACCCTAACCCTCACACTAACCCTAACCCTCACCCCAACCCTAACCCTCACCCTCAAACTAAACCTCACCCTAACCCTAACTCTAACCTTCACCCTAACCCTCACCCTATCCCTATCCCTGACACCAACCCTAACCCTCAACCTACCCCTCACGCTAACCCTAACCCTAACCCTAACCCTAACACTAAACCTCACCCTAACCCTCACCCTAACGCATAACCTCACCCTCACCCTAACCTTCACACTTATCCTAACCCTCACCTTAACCCTAAATATAAACTTCATCCTAACCCTAAACCACACCCTCGGCTTAACTCTAACCCTCACCCTAACCATAACCCTATCCATAACCCTCACCATAACCCTAACCCTAACTCTCATCCTCAACCTAACCCTAACCCTAACCCTCACCCTAAACCTCACAATCACCCTCAAAATAACCCTAACTCGAACCCTAAATCTAAACTTCACCCTAACCCTCACCCACACTCTAACCCTAAACCTCACCCTAACACTCACCCTATCCCTATCCCTGACACTAACCCTAACTCTCAACCTAACCCTCATCCTAACGCTCGCCCTAACCCTAACCCTAACACTAAACCTCACCCTAACCCTCACCCTAACCCTTAAACTCACCCTCACCCTAAACCTCACACTAATCCTAACCCTCACCCTAATCCTAAACTTAACCATCACCCTCAACCTAGCCCTCACCCTAACCCTAACCCTAACCCTAAACCTCACCCTAAACCTAACCCTAACCCTCACCTTAACCCTAAATCTAAACCTAACCCTAAGCCTATCCCTCACCCTCACCAGAGCCCTCACCCTAAACCTAATCCTAACGTTAACCCTCACCTAACACTAACACTCACTCTAACCCTCACCCTCACCCTAAACCTCACCCTAACCATATCCCTAAACCTCACCCTAACTCTCACAGAAACACTATCCCTAACCCTAACCCTCAACCTAACCCTCACCCTAACCCTCACCCTAAGCCTAAACCTAACACTAACCCTCAACCTAACCCTTAACCTAACCCTTAACCTCACCCTCACCCTAACCCTCACACTAACCCGAACCCTAACCCTAACCCTAACACTAAACGTCACCCTCACCCTAAACCTCACCCTCAGCCTAAATCTAACCCTCACCCTATCCCTAACCCTAACCCTCAAACTAACCCTATCCCTAAACCTCACCCTTATCCTAACCCTAACCCTAACCCACTCCCTAAACCTCAACCTAACACTCACGGTAACCCTAACACTCATTCTCACCCTAACCCTCACCCTAAACATAGCCCTCACACTAAACCTAACCCTCAATCTAACCCTAACCCTACCCCTCAACATTACCCTCATCCTAACCATAACTCTAACCCTTATCATAATCCTAAACCTAACTCTCACCCTCAACCTAACTTTCACCCTCAACATAACCCTAACCCTCACCCTAACCATAACCCTAAACCTAATCCTAAGCCTAACCCTAACCCTCACCCTAATCCTAATACTAAACACAATGCTCACCCTCACCCTAACCCTCACCCTAAACCTAAACATAAACGTCACACTCACCCTCACCCTCACCCTTAGCCTAACTCTAAGCCTAACGCTAATCCGAACCCTCAAGCTCAACCTCACCCTAACCCTCAGCCTCGCAGTCACACTCACCCTAACCCTAACCCTAACCCTAACCCTCACCCTCAACCTCACCCTAAAGCTAACCCAAAACCGTACCCTCACCCTAACTGTAATGCTAACCCTAACCCTCACACTCACCCTAAAGCTCACCCTAACACTTACCCTCACCATAAACCTAACCCCAACCCTAAACCTCACCCTCACCCTATCCGTCACCCTAACCCTAACGCTAACCCTCACCATAACCCTAACCATAACCCTCAACCTAACCCTCAACCTAACCCTAACCCTATCCCTTACCCTCACCCTAACCCTAAACCTCACCCTCACCCTAAATCTAATCATTACCAAAACCTTAACCCTAACCCTATCCCTAACCCTTACCCTCACACTAACTCTATCCCTCACCCTCACCCTAACCCTCACACTCACCCTAACCCTTACTCTAACCCTAACCCTAATCGTGTCCCTAAACCTAACCCTAGCCCTAAACCTCACACTAAACCTAGCCCTCACCCCAACCATAACCCTACCCTCACTTTAACTTTCACCCTAACCCTAACCCTAACCCTCACCCTAACACTAAACGTTACCCTCAATCTAACCCTAACAATATCCCTAATCTTCTCCTTCACCGTAAACCTCACCCTCACCCTAACCCTAACCCTTACCCTCACCCTAAACCTAACACTATCCCTAACCCTAACCCTCACACTAACCTGAAAACTAACCATCAAACTAACCCTAAACCTAACCCTCACCCTCACCCTAACACTCACGGTAACCCTAACGTTCATTCTCACTCTAACCCTCACCTTAACCCTAACCCTCACACTAAACCTAACACTTACTCTAACCCTAACCTTACCCATCACCATTAACCTCATCCTAACCCTTACCCTAACCCTCACCATAACCCTAAACCTAACTCTCACCCTCAAACTAGCCCTCACCCTAACCCTAAATCTAACCCTAAACCTCACCTTCACCCTAACACTCACCCTAACCGTAACCCTCACCATCACAATAACGCTCACTCTAATCCTCACCCTAACACTCACCCTCACCATAACCCTAACCCTCACCCTAACCATAACCCTAAACCTAACCCTAAGCCTATCCCTAACCCTCACCCTAACCCTAATCCTAAACACAACCCTCACCCTCACCCTAACCCTCAACCTAAACCTAAACATAAACGTCAAACTCACCCTCACCCTCAACCTCAGCCTAACTCTAAGCCTAACGCTAATCCTAAACCCTCATCCTCACCCTCACCCTAACCCTCAGCCTCGATGTCACACTCACCCTAACCCTAACCCTAACCGTAACCCTCACTCTCAAACTCACCCTAAAGCTAACCCTAAACCGAACCCTCACCCTAACCCTCACCCTAACTGTAATGTTAACCCTAACCCTCACACTCACCCTAAACCTCACCCTAACCCTTACCATCACCGTAAACCTAACCCCAACCCTAAACCTCACACTCAACCTATCCGTCACCCTAACCCTAACGCTAACCCTCACCCTAACCCTAACCCTCACCCTAACCCTAACACTATCCCTAACCCACTCCTTCACCCTAAACCTCACCCTCACCCTAACCCTAACCCTTACCCTCACCCTAACCCTAACACTATCCCTAACCCTAACCCTCACACTAACCCTAAACCTAACCATCACACTAACCCTAACCCTAAACCTCACCCTCACCCTAACACTCACGGTAACCCTAACGCTCATTCTCACACTAACCCTCACCTTAACCCTAACCCTCACACTAAACCTAACCCTTACCCTAACCCTAAGCCTACACCTCACCATTACCCTCATCCTAACTCTTAACATAACACTCACCATAACTCTAAACCTAACTCTCACCCTCAAGCTAGCCCTCACCCTAACCCTAATTCTCTCCCTAACCCTCAGCCTAAACCTAACCCTCACCTTAAATGTTACCCTCACACTCACATAACCCTGACCCTAACCTAACCCTAACTCTAATTCTCACCCGAACCCTAAACCTCACCAACACCCTTTCCCTCACCCTAAAACTCAACCTAACCCTAACTTTAAGCCTAACTCTAACCTCACCCTAACCCTAATACTAAACCTAACCCTCACCCTCACCCTAACCCTTAACCTCAGCATCACCAAACCCTCACACTAACCCTAACCCTCAACCTAAACCTAAGCATAAACATCTCCCTCAAACTTACCGTCAACCACAGACTAACTCTAACCCTAACGCTAATCCGAAGCCTCACCGTCAGCCTCACCTTAACCCTAACCCTAACCCTCACCCTCACCGTAACTCTCAACCTCGCCCTCACCCTCACATTAACCCAAACCCTCAACCTAACCCTCACCCTAACCCTCACCCTAACCCCAACCCTAACACTAAACCTCACCATAACCCTCACCCTAACCCTTAACCTCACCCTAGACCCTAACCGTCACCTAATCCAAACCCGCACCCTAACCCTAAACCTAACCGTCACCCTCACCCTAACCCATACCCTCAGCCTAACTCTAACCCTCACCCTAACCCGAACCCTATGCCTCACCCTCACTCTAACCTTAACCCTAACCCTATCCCTCACCCTAACCCTGAACCTAACCCTCATCCTCAATCTAGCCCTCACGCTAACCCTAATCCTAACCCTCAACTTAACCCTTACCCTCACACTAACCATAACCCTCACCCTAACCCTAACCATAATCGTCACCGTAACCCTCACTCTAAACCTTACCCTCACCCTAACCATAACCCCCAGCCTCACAATAACCCTCACAATAACCCTAACCAGCACCCTAACTCTAACACTCACCCTAACCCTCACCCTCACTCTAAACCTAACCCTCACCCTAACCCTAACCCTAAGCCTTACTCTAACCCTAACCCTAAACCCCTAAACGTAACCCTCACCCTAACACTAATGCTAGACCTAATCCTCACATTCAACCTAAACCTCACCCTAACCCTTACCCTCACAGTAAACCTAACCCTAACCTTAACCCGAACCCTCAACCTAACCCTCAACCTTACCCTAACCCTTTGCCTAACCCAAACCCTAATCCTGAATCTTACCCTCAACCTAACTGTAACCCTTACCTTCTCCATAACCCTAACCCTATCCCAAAACCTAACCCTCACACTAACTCTAACCCTCAGCCTCACCCTTAACCTCACCTGAACCCGAACCCGTACGCTCACCCTAACCCTAACCCTATCCCTAAACCTAACCCTCACATGAACACTAAACCTCACCCTCACATTAACACGATCCCTCACCCAAACCCTCATCCTAACTGTAAGCCTAACCCTAACCCTCACTCTAAACGTAACCCTAAACCTGAACCTAACCCTCACCCTCACCCTAACCCTCACACTCACCCTCACCCTCAGCCTAAACCTAACCCTAATCCTAAAAATAACCCTCACCGTCATCCTAACTCTAACCCAAATCCTAAACCTAACCCTCACACTCTCCCTCACACTCACACTAACCCTAACACTAACCCTCACACTAAACCTAACCCTCACCCTAACCCTAACCCGCACACTCACCCTAACACTCACACTAACCCTAATCCTCACCCTAACCCTAACTCTCACCCTAACCCTAACCCTATCACTCAAGCTAACCCTTACCCTAACCCTAAACCTAACCCTCACCCTAACACTAACCCTCAACCCCACCCGAACCCTAACCCTCATCTGAAACCTCAACCTCACCCTAACCCTCATCATCACCCTAAATAAAGCCCTAACCCTAAGCCTCACACTAACCCTAACCCTAACCCTCACCCTTACCCTCACCCTCACCCTGAGCCTAACCTTAACCCTAAACCTAATCCTAACCCTAAACCTCAACGTCACCCTGACCCTCACCCTAAACCTTACCCTCACCCTAACCGTAACCCTAACCCTAACCCTCATACTAAACCTAACCCTCACAATATCCCTAAGCCTACCCCTCAACCTAACCCCCACACTAACCCTAAACCTAACCCTCACGCTAAACCTAAACCTCACCCTAACCCTAACCCTCAC
>NW_027203655.1:0-62585 GCF_024711535.1 Dipodomys merriami
TAATCCTCACCCTACCCCTAACCCTAACCCTCACACTAACCCTCACCCTCATGCTCGGCCTAAGCCTAACCCTAACCCTAACCCTAACCCTCACCCTAACCCTCACCCTAACCCTAACCCTAACAATAATCCTAACTCTAACCTTAAACCTCACCCTAACCCTAACCCTATCCCTAACCCTAACTCTCACCCTCACAGTAACTTTAAACCTAATCCTAATCCTACCAATAACCTTAACCCTAACCCTAACACTCAACATATCCATAACCCTCACTCTAACCCTAACCCGAACACTAACCCGAACCCTCACTCTCACCCTTAGGCTCGGCCTAAACCTAAGCCTAAGCCTAAGACTAACCCTTACCCTCACACTCAACCTCACACTAACGCTAACAGTAACACTCACCCTAACCCTAACCCTCACCCTCACCCTAACCCTCCGCCTAACACTAACCCCAACCCTAACCCTAATACTAACCCTAAACCTAACCCTCACACTAAACCTCACCCTAACCCTCACCCTCACCCAAGCCCATAACCTAACCCTAAGCCTAATCCTAACCCTCACCCTAAACCTCACTCTAACCCTAACCCCAACCCTCACCCTAACCCTAACCCTCACCCTCACCCTCTGCATAACTCTAATCCTATCACCAACCCTAACCCTCACCTTAAACCTCACCTTAACGCTAACCCCAACACTAACCCTAACCCTAAACCTAACCATAAACCTCACTCTCAGCCTCACCCTCACTGCAAACTTAACTCTAACCATAACACTAACAATAACCATAACGCTAACCCTAACCATAAGCCTAACCATCACTGTAACCCTACCCTTAACCCTAATCCTAACCGTAACCCTAAACCTTACCCTAACCCTAACCCTAACTCTAACCCTAATTCTCACCCTCAACCTCACCCTAAACCAAACCCTAACCCTAACCCTCACCATAACCCGAACCCAAACCCTAAACCTAACCCTAACCCTAACCCAAAACCTAAACCTTACCCTAACCCTACACCTAACCCATACCCTAAACTTCATCGGAACCCTCACCCTAACCCTAAACCTCACACTAAACCTAACCCTAACCCTCACCTTCATGCTCGGCCAAAGCATATGCCTAAGCTTAAGCCTAAACCTAACCCTAACCCTAACCCTCACCCTAACCCTAACCCTAAAAATAACCCTAACCCTCAACCTGTCCATAACCCTCACCCTAATCCTAACCCTCACACTCACCCTTAGGCTCGGAATAAGCCTAAGCCTAAGACTAAGAGTAACCCTTACCCTCACACTCACCCTAACCCTAACAGTAACACACACCCTCACACTAACCCTCACACTAACCCTCACCCTAACACTAACACTAACCCTAAACCTCACCCAAACCCTAACCCTAACCCTCACCCTCACCCTCTGCCTAACACTAAGCCTATCCCTAACCCCAACCCTAACCCTAACACTAACCCCAATCCTAACCCTCACCCTAACCCTCATTCGAACCTTGACCCTAAACCTCACCCTCACCCTAGCCCATACCCTAACCCTAAACCTAATCCTAAACTTCACCCTAAACCTCACTCTAACCCTAACAGCAACCCTCACCCTAACCCTAACCCTAAACCTCACCATCAACATAACTCTAATCCTAACCCTAACCCTAAACCTAATCCTCACACTCACCCTCACCTTAACCCTAATCCTAATCCTAACCCTAACACTCACCCCAACCCTAAACCTCACCCTAAACCTAACCCTAACACTAACCCTAAGCCTAACTCTAACCCTAAACCTCACCCTAACCCTAAACCTCACCCTAACACTTACCTTCACCCTAAAACTAACCTTAACCCGAACACTAACCCTCACACTAACCCTAACCATCACCCTAAACTTAAAACTCACCCTAACCCTAACCCTAACCCTCAACATAGCCCTAACCCTAACCTTTACCCTAACCCTAACACTCATCCTAACCCTAATCCTCACACTCACCCTCAAGCTGGGCCAAAGCCTAAGCATAAGTCTAAGACTAACCTCATCCTAACCCTAAACGTAACCCTATCCCTAAACCTAACCCTCACACTAACCCTCACCCTAAAACTAAAACTAACTCTAACCATAAACCTCATGCTCAGCCTCACCTTCACCGTAAACTTAACCCTAAACATAACACTAAGTATTACCCTAACCCTAACCTTAATCCTCACCATAACCCTAAACCTAACCCTAACACTAACCCTAACCAAGACCCTAACCCTAAACCTCACCCTCACCCTAGGCCTCACCCTAACCCTAACTCTCATCCTCACCCTAAACCTCACACTAACCCTAACATTAATGCTCAATCTAACCCTCACACTCAACCTAACCCTAAACCTAACCCTCACCCTAACCCTAACCTTCACCATTACCATAAAACTCACCCTCAGCCTAACCCTCACCTTTACCCTTACTGTCCCCTCACCCTAACCCTAACCCTCACACTCAACGTAACCCTAACCATAACCCTAAACATCACCCTAACGCTAACCTTAACCCTCACCCTCACTCTAGCCCTCACACTAACCTTAAACCTAACTCTAACCCTAAACTTGCTCCTAAGCCTCACCCTAACCCTAAAACCCTAAACCTCATCCTAACCCTAACCCTCTCCCTCACACTCATGCGCGACCTAAGCCTAAGACTAAGCCTAAGACTAACCTTAACCCTCACACTCAACCTAATCCTCACCGTAACCCTGAAACTAATCTCACCCTCACCCTAGCCCATACTCTAAGCCTAAGCCTAAGCCTAACCCTCACCCTAACCCTCACCCTCACCCTAAGTCTAATCTTAACCCTAACCTTCACACTCACCCTCACACTAACCCTAACTGTAACACTAACCCTAACCCTAACACTAAACCTCACCCTAATGATAACTCTAACCCTAAACCTCATCCTCACCCTAACCCTAAAAATCACTCTCACTCTAACCCTCCACCTAACACTAAGCCTATCCCTAACCCCAACCCTAACCCTAACATTAACACTTAACCTATACCTCAAACTAACCTTCACCCTAACCCTGACCCTAAACCTCACTCTAACCTTAGCCCATAATCTAACCCTAAGCCTAATCCTAAACCTCACCCTAACCCTCACTCTAACCCTAAACCCGACCCGAATCTAATGCTAACCCTCACCCTCACCCTCACCCACAGCCTAAACCTAAGCCTAACAGTAACCCTAACCCTAAACCTCACACTCACCCTAAACCTAAGCCTAACCCTAACACTAACCCTAAACCTAACCCTCACCCTAAAGCTAACTCTAACCCTAATCCTCACCCTAACCCTAACCCTAACCCTAAACGTCACTCTCACAGTCACTTTAAACCTAACCCTAATCCTAACAATAACCCTAACCCTAACCCTAACCCTCACCCTTTCCATAACCCTCACCCTCAACCTAACCCTCACCCTAACCCTAACCCTTACCCTCACCCTTTGGCTCAGAATAAGCCTAAGCCTAAGACTAAGTCTAACCCTTACCCTCACACTCACCCTTACCCTAACCCTAATACTAACACTCAACCTAAATCTAATATTCACACTAACCCTCACTCTAACACTAACACTAAACCTAAACCTCACCCAAACCCTAAACCTAACCCTCACCCTCACCCTCACCCTCCGCCTAACATTAAGCCTATCCCTAACCCCAACCTAACCCTAACCCTAACCCTAAACCTAATCCTAACCCTCCCCATAACCCTAACCATAACACTCACCCTAACACTAACCCTCACCCTCACCCTAGCCCATACTCTAAACCTAAGCCTAAGCCTAACCCTCACCCTAACGCTCACACTCACCCTAAGTCTATTCCTAAACGTAACCCTCAGACTCACCCTCACCCTAACCCTAACTGTGACATTAACCCTAACACTAACACTAATCCTCACCCTAATGCTTACTCTGAACCTAAACCTCATCCTCATCCTAACCCTAACCCTCACCCTCACCGTCACCCTCCGCCTAACACTAAGCCTATCCCTAATCCAAACCCTAACACTAACACTAACCCTAAACCTAACCCTCAACCTAACCCTGACCCTAACCCTCACCCTCACCATAGCCCATACCCTAACCCTAAGCCTAATCCTAACCCTCACCCTAACCCTCACTCTAAACCTAACCCCAAACCTAACCTAACCCTAACCCTCACCCTCACCCTCACCCTCAGCCTAAACCTAAGCCTAACAGTAACCCTAACCCTAAAACTCACACTCACACTAAACCTCCCCCTTACGCTAACCCTAACACTAACCCTAACCCTAACTCTCACCATAACCCTAACAAAACCTAAACCTCACCCTAAACCTAACCCTCAACCTCAACCTCAAGCTGGGCCTAAGCCTACGCATAAGCCTAAGACTAACCCTAAACCTCACACTCACCCTCACCCTAACTGTAAACGTAACCCTAACCCTAACCCTAACCTTCACACTCACCCTCACCCTAATGCTAACCCTAACCCTAACCCTAACCAAAACCGTCACTCTCAGCATCAACTTCATCGCAAACTTAACCCTAACCATAACACTAACAATAAACCTGACCCTAACCCTAACCCTCACCATAACCCTAAACATAACCTTAACACTAACCCTCACCATAACCCTAACCCTAATCTTTACCCTCACCCTCACCCGAACCCAAACCCTAAACCTCACCCTCACCCTAAACCTAACCGTATCCCTAAACCTAACCCTAACCCTAATCCTAACCCTAAAACTAACCCTAACCGTAATCCTAACCCTAAATCTCATCCTACTGCTCACCCTAACCCTAACCCTAACCCTCACCCTAATCCTAACCCTAACACTCACCCTCATGCTCCGCCTAAGCCTAAGCCTAACCATAGCCAAAACCCTAACCCTCACCCTAACCATAAACCTAATTCTAACACTAACTCTATCCCTAAACCTCACCCTCACCCTAACCCTAACTCTAAACCTAACCCTCAACCTAGTACTCATCCTAACCCTAAACCTAACCCTCATCTTCACCCTCAACTTCACCCTCACCCTAACCCTAAACCTAACCCTAACAATAAACCTAACCCTAACCCAAACCCTATTCATAACCCTCACCCTCACCCTAAGGCTAACCCTAAACATAACACTAACCCTCACCCTCACCCAAACCCTAACCCTCAACTTCACCCTAACCCTAACCCTAAAACTCACCCTCACTCTAACCATCACCCTAACACTCAAGATTACCCTAACCCTCACTCTCATCCTAAACCTCACACTAACCCTCAACCTACCCCTAACATGAACCCTTACCCCTAGCCTAACGCTATCACCAACCCTCACCATAACCCTCACCCTCAACCTATCCCTAACCATAACACTAACCCTAACCCTAACCCTCACACTAACCCTTAAGCTCACCCTAACCCTAACCCTAATCCTCACCCTCACACTAACCCTCACTCTAATCATAACTCTAACCCTAAACCTATCCCTAACTCTAACCACCACCCTAACCCTAACCCTAACCCAAACCCTACCCCTCACCCTAATCCTTACCCCTACGCTACCACTAAACCTAACCCTCACAATAACCCTCACCCTAACCCTAACCCTAACCCTAAACGTCAACCTAACCCTCACACTCAACCTCACCCAAACCGAAACCCTAACCGTTACCCTAACCCTAAACCTAACCGTAACACTCACCCTTATCTTAACCCTCACCCTCAGCCTAAACCTCACCTTAACCATTACCATCATCATCACCCTAACCCTAAATCTCATCCTAAACCTCACCCTAACCATAACACTAACCATCACCCTAAACCTAATCCTCACCCCCACCCTCACCCTCAGCCTAACCCTAAGCCTAACCCTAAACCAAAACCTAAACCTAACCCTCACCCTCACCCTAACCCTAATCCTAACTGTAACCCTCACACTAATCCTAACCCTCAACCTCACCTTAACCATAACCCTCATCCTAACCCTCACCCTATCCCTCACCCTAACCCTAAACCACAGCCTAACCCTCACCATCACTGTGACCCTAACCCTAATCCAAACCCTCACCCTAACCCTAACCCTAAACCTAACCCTACCCTTAACCTTAACCCTTACCCCTACCCTACCCCTAAACCTAACGCTCACAATAACACTCACCCTAACCCTAACCCTAACCCTGAATGTCAACCTAACCCTCACCCTCAACCTCACCCGAACTGAAACCCTAACCCTTACTCTAACCCTAAACCTATCCCTAACACTCACCCTTATCTTAACCCTCACCCTCAGTCTAAACCTCACCTTAACCATTACCACCATCCTCACCCTAACCCTAAATCTCATCCTAAACCTCAGCCTAACTTTAACCCTAACTATAACCCTAAACCTAATCTTCACCCCCACCCTCACCGTCAGCTTAACCCTAAGGCTAAGCCTAAGCCTAACCCTAACCCTAACCCTCACACTCACCCTCCTCCTAACCCTAATCCTAACGCTAACCCTAACCCTGAACCTAAACCTAAACCTAACCCTCGCCCTCAGCCTAACCCTAATCCTAACCCTAACCCTCACACTAATCCTAACCCTCAACCTCACTGTAACCATAACCCTCATCCTAACCCTCACCCTATCCCTCACCCTAACCTTAAACCTCAGCCTAACCCTCAGCCTCACTGTGACCCTAACCATAATCCAAACCCTCAACCTAACCCTAACCCTAACCCTAACCCTAAACCTCACCCTAACCCTAATCCTAACCCTCACCCTCATCCTCACCCTCATTGTAAAATTAACCCTAACCATAAAACTAACAATAACCCTAAACCTAAACCTGATCCTAACCCTCACCCTCACCCTAACCCTAACACTAACCCTTACCCTAACCCTAACCCTCACCCTCAACGTAACCCTAACCATAAACCCTAAACCTCACACTAACGTTAACCCTAACCCTCACCCTCAATCTAGACCTCACCCTAACCCTAATCCTAACCCTAAACCTCATCCTAACACTCAACCTAACCCTAAAATACTAACTCTCATCCTAACCCTAACCTCTCCCTCACACTCATGCTCGGCCTAAGCCTAAGCCTAAACCTAAGACTAAACATAACCCTCACACTCACCCTAACCCTCACCCTAACACTAACACTAACCCTCAACCTCACCCTAGCCCATACTCTAACCCTAAGACTAAGCCTAACCCTCATGCTAACCCTCTCCCTCACCCTAACTCTAATCCTAACCCTGAACCTCACACTCACCCTCACCCTAACCCTAACTGTGACACTAACCCTAACCCTAACACTAACCCTCACCCTAAAGCTAACTCTAAACCTAAACTTCATCCTCACCCTAACCCTAACACTCACCCTCACCCTCACCCTCCGCCGAACACTAAGCCTATCCCTAACACTAACATTAACCCGAAACCTAACCCTCACACTAACCCTCACCCTAACCCTGAACCTAACCCTCACCCTCAACCTAGCCCATACCCTAAACCTAAGCCTATTCCTAAACCTCACCCTAACCCTCACTCTAACCCTAACCCCATCCCTCACCCTAAACCTAACCATCACTCTCACCCTCACCCTCAGCCTAAATCTAAGCCTAACAGTAACCCTAACCCTAAACCTCACACTCACCCTAAACCTTACCCTAACACCAACCCTAACACTAACCCTAACCCTAACCCTCACCCTAACCCTAACTCTAACCCTAATCTTCACCCTAAGCCTATCCCTCACCCTCACCTTCAAGCTGGGCCTAAGCCTAAGCATAAGCCTAAAACTAAATCTAACCCTCACACTCACCGTCACCCTAACTCTAAACGTAACCCAAACCCTCGCACTAACCCTCAACCTAACACTAAACCTAACTCTAACCCTATCCATAACAATAACCCTCACCCTCAGCCTCACGCTCACCGCAAACTTAACCCTAACCATAACACTAACAATAACCCTAATCCTCACCATAACCCTAACCCTAAACCTAACCCTAACCCGAACCCTAGACCTAATCCTTACCCTCACCCTCACCCTAAACCAAACCCTAACCCTAACCCTCACCCTAACCCTAACCTTAACCCTAAACCTAACCCTAACCCTAATCCTAACCCTAAACCTAATCCTAACCATAACTTTAACCCTAAATCTTATCCTAACCCACACCCTTACCCTAACCCTACCCCTCACCCTAACCCTAACCTTAACCCTCACCCTCATGCTCGGCCGAAGCCTAAGCCTAAGCCTAACCATAACCCTAACCCTAACCTTCACCCTAACCATAAACCTAACACTAACCCTAACTCTAACCCTAAACCTCACCCTCACCCTAACTCTAACTCTAACCCTAACCCTAAACCTAAACCTCACCCTAACCATAACCCTAACCGTCACCCTCACACTCACTGAAAATGTAACCCTAACCCTAATCCTAACAATAACCCTAACCCTTACCCTAACCCTCACCCTATCCATAACCCTCACCCTACCACTAACCCTCAACTTAACACTAACCCTAACCCTAAAACTAACCCTCACACTGACCCTGAACATCAAACTAACCCTAAACCTCACCCTAAACCTAACCCTAAACCTCCCCCTCACCCTAGCCCTCACCGTAACCCTAATCTTCATCCTCACCCTAAATCTCACACTAATCCTAACACTAATCCTCAATCTAACCCTCCTCTTCCCCCTAAACCTAACCCTAACCCGCACCCTCACCCTCACCCTAACCCTAACCTTCACCATTACCATAACACTCACACTCAGCCTAACCCTCACCTTTACCCCTACTGTCCCCCTCACCCTAACCCTCACCCTAACCCTCATCCTCATCCTAACCCTCACCCTAACCCTAACCCTAACCCTCACCCTCAATGTAACCCTAACCCTAACCCTAAACTCACCCTAATGCTAACCCTAACACTCACCCTCACTCTAGCCCTCACCCTAACCCTATTCCTAACGCTAAAACTCATCCTAACCCTCACCCTAACCCTCACCCTCACCCTAGTCCATAACCTAACCCTAAGCCAAAGCCTACCCCTCACACTAACCCTCACTCTAACCCTAACCCAAAGCCACACCCTAACCCTAACCCTCACCCTAACCCTAACTCAAATCCTAAGCCAAACCATAACCCTAATCCTCAAACTCACCCTCACCTTAACCCTAATTCTAATCCTAAACCTAACCCTAACCCTAAACCTAAGCCTTACCCTCACCCTCACCCTAACTCAAACCCTAATCCTAACCCTCACCCTAACCCTAAACTTAACCCTAAACCTAACCCTAACCCTAATCCTAACCCTAAACCAAACCCTAACCGTAACCTTTACCCTAAATCTCATCCTACCCGTCACCCTAACCCTAACCCTAACCCTCACCCTAACCCTAACCCTAACCCTCACCCTCATGCTTGGCCTAAGCCTAACCCTAACCCTAACCCTAACCCTAACCCTAACCCTAAACCTCACCCTCACCCTAACCCTAAACCTAAACCTGATCCTAAACCCAAACTTAACCCTCACCCTTACCCTCACCGTAAAGTAACCCTAACCCTAACCCTAACAATAACCCTCACCCTAATCCTAACACTCAACCTAACCATAACCCTCATCCTAACCCTAAACCTCACCATAACACGAACCCTAACCCCAACACTAACGCTCACACTAACCCTAACCATCACCCTATCCCTAATCCTCACCCTAACACTAACCCTAAACTTCACCCTCACCCTAGCCCTCACACTAACCCTAACCCTCATCCTCACCCTAAACCTCACACTAACCCTAACACTAATCCTCAATCTAACCCTAACACTAAACCTTACCCTAACCCTCATCCAAACCCTAACCCTCATGCTTACCGTAACCCTCACCCTCAGCCTAACCTACAACTTCACCCTTTCCCTCAGCCTAACCCTAAGCCTAACCCTAACCATAACGCTAAGGCTCACACTCACCCTCACCCTCACACTAATCCTAAAGCTAACCCTATCCCTAACTCTAAACTTCACCCTAAACCTAACCCTCACCCTAACCTCACCCTAACACTTATCCTAACCTACACACTAATCCTAACCATCACACTTAGGGGAACACTCACCCTCAGCCTAACCCTGATCTTTACTCTTACCGTCCGCTCATCCTAACCCTCACCCTAACCCTAAACCTCATCCTAACACTCACTCTAACCCTAACCCTATCCATCACCCTAACATTAACCCTCATCCTCACCTTCACCTTCACCCTAACCCTAAGCCTAAGACTAACCCTAACCCTCACCCGCACACTAGCCCTAACCCTAAACCTAAGCCTAACCCTAACCCTCATCTTAAAACTCACCCTTACCCTAACCCTAACCATCACTCAAAACCTATTCCTAACCCCCACCCACACCCTCAGCCTAACCCTAATCCTAAGCCTAAGCCTAACCCTAACCCTCATCCTCACCCTAGCCCGCACCCTAACCCTAATCCAAACCATAACCCTCACCCTAACCCTCACCCTAAACCTAACCCTAAACCTCACAATAAACCTAACCCTAACCCTCAACCTAACCCAAACCCTCACCCTTACCGTAACCCTAACCCTAAACCTCACCCTAAAACTAAACCTCACCCTAACCCTAAACCTCACCCTAAACCTAACCCTAACCTTAACCCTCACCCTAGCCCTCATCTTAACCCGAATCCTAACCCTATACCACATTCTAACCCTCACCCTAACCCTAAACCTAACCCTCACCCTAACCATAACCCTCATCCTCACCCTCAGCCTAAACCTAAGCCTAAGCCTAACCCTAACCCTAAACCTCACATTCAACCTCACCCTACCCTTAATCCTAAATCTAACCCTATCCCTAACCCTAACCTTCACCCTCTCCCTAGCCCTAAACCTAAACCTAATCCTAACCATAACCCTAATCCTAACCTTCACCCTAACCCTAACCCTAACCATCACCCAAAACCTATTTCTCACGCCCAACCTCACCCTCAGCCTAACCCTAAGCCTAACCCTAACCCTAACCTTAACACTCACCCTCACCCTACCCTGCACCCTAAACCTAATCCAAACCATAAACCTCACCCTCAACCTAAACCTAAACCTCACCCTCAACCTCAGCCTAAACCTCGGCCTACCCCTAACCCTAACACTAACCCTCACACTCACCCTCACCCTAACCCTAATGACAGCCCTAAACCTAACCATCAACCTAACCCTAATCCTCACCCTAACCCTAAACCTAACACTGACCCTAAACCTAACCCTCAACCTAACCCTAACTCTAAACCTAAACCTCAACTTCATCTTAAGCCTATCCCTAACCCTAACCCTAAACCTCACCCTAAACATAACCCTAAACGTCACCTTCATCCTAACCCTCATCCTAATCCTCACCCTAACCCTAACCCTAACCATCACCTTAACCCAAACCCTCAACCTCAACCTCACCCACAGCCTAACCCTAAGCCTAAACATAAACCTAACCCTAACCCACACACTCACCCTCACCCTAACCGTAATCCTAATCTTAAACCTAAGAATAACCCTAACCCTAACATTAACCCTCACCCCAAACATAACCCTCACCCTAAACCTAACCCTCACCGTAACACTTACCCTCACCCTAACACTAACCCTTACTCTAACACTAACCCTCACACTAACCCTAGCCCTCACCCTAACCCTAAACCTCACCCTAATCCTAACCCTAAAATTCACCCTCACCCAAGCCCTCACCCTAACCCTAATTCTAAACCTAACCCTCAACCTAACGATAACCCTCATCCTCACCCCAAACCTCACACTAACCCTAACCTTAATCCTCAATCTAACCCTCACCCTAACCCTAACCTGAACCCTTAACCTAACCCTCACTCTAATCCTAACCCTCACCCTTATCTTAAACCTCACCCTCAGCCTAACCCTCACCTTTACCCTTACAATCACCCTCACCCTAACCCTCACCTTTACCCTAACCCTCACCATAGCCCTCCCACAACCCTAACCCTAACCCTCAACCTCACCCTCACCCTCATCGTAATACTAACCCCATCAAAATTCATAACCCTAAAGCTCAACTTCACCCTAACTGTCACCCTAATTCTTAACCTCACACTAATACTAACCCTAACCCTAACCATAACTCTCACACTAAACCTAAACCTCACCCTATCCATAACGCAACCCATTACCCTAACTCTCACATTAACCCTAACTCTAACCCTCACCCTCACCCTCACCCTAACCCTCACCCTAATCCTAATCCTAACCCTCAGAATAACCCTCACACTAACCCTAAGTATAAACCTAGCCCTAACCCTCACCCTAACCCAAACCCTAACCCTAACCCTCACCCGTAACCTAACCCTCACTCTAAGTCTTAAACTCATCCCCACCCTAACCTCACACTTAACGGAAACCTCACCTTAACTATAAATCTAATCATCACCCTCACCGTCACCCTCATGCTAACCCTAATCCTAACACTCACCCTAACCCTAAAACTCACCCTAAACCTCACCTTAAACCTCACTCTCACCCTCACCTTCACCCTAACCCTAAACCTAACCCTCAACCTAACCCTCACCCTAAACCTAATGCTAACTCTAACACTCACCCCAAACCTCATGCTATCACTTATCCACACCACAAACCTAACCCTAACCTTAACCCTCACACTCACCCTAAATCTCACCGTAACCCTAAACCTAATCATAACCCTCACCCTCAACATAACCCTAACCATAACCCTCACCCTCACCCTAACCCTCTCCATAAACCTTACCCTCACCCTCACCATAACCCTCACACTAAACCTAACCCTCACCCTAAACCTAACCCTACCCCTCACCCTTACCCTCACCCTAAACTTAACCCGAACCCTATCCCTTACCCTAACCCTCACCCTTACTGTAACCCTCACCTTTACTCTTACCATCACGCTCATACTAACCCTCACCCTAACGCGAACCCACATCCTAACCCTCACCCTAACCCTAACCCTAACCATCACCATAACCCTAAGCCTCACCCTCACCATCACCCTCAGCCTAAACCTAACTCTAACACTAACCCTCACTCTCACCCTAGCATTCAGCCTAACCCTAATTCTAACCCTAACTCTCATCCTAAACCTCACCCTAACCTTAAGGATAAGCATCACCCTAAGACTAATCCTCACCCCCACCCTCACCCTCAGCCTAACCCTAAGCCTAAGCCTAATCCTAAACCTAACCCTCACACTCACCCTCACCCTAACCCTAATCCTAACCCTAACCATAACACTAACCCAAACCTCAACGTAACCCTCACCCTAACCCTAAAGCTAACCCTAACACTAACCCTATCCCTAACCCTCAACCTAACCCTCCCCTTCAACCTAACTCTAACCCTAAACCTCACCCTGACCCTATCCCTAATCCTAACCCTAACCCTAAACCTCACCCTAACCCTAACCCTAACGCTCACCATCAACCTCACCTAAACCTCACACTAACCCTAACCATAATCCTCAATCTAATCCTCACCCTAAACCTAAACCTAACCCTTACCCTAACCCTAATCCTAAACTTCACCCTCACCCTAAACCTAATCCTAACCCTAACCCTAACCCTCACCCTAACCTTAACCCTTACCCTTAAGGGAACCCTAACACTCATTCTAACCCTCACCCTAACCCTAATCCTAAACCTCACCCTAACACTAACCCTAACACTCTCCCTTACCCTAGCACTCACCCTAACCCTAAACCTAACCCTAATCCTCATGCTACCCATCACCCTAACCTTAACCCTAACCTTAACAATAGCCCTCAACCTAACCCTAATCCTCACGCTCACCATAACCCTAACCCTAACCCTAAACTCAAACCGAACCCTAACTCTCACACTATCCCTAACCCATCACTCAACCTAAACCTAAGCCTCACCCTTACCCTCACCCTCAGCAAAACTCTAAGCCTAACCCTAACCTTTAACCGAACCCTCACGCTCACACTACACCTTATCCTAATCCTAATCCTAACCCTAAGCCTAACCATCAACCTGACCCTAACACTCACCCTAACCCTAACACTAACCCTTACCTTAACCCTCGACCTAACTCTCCCCCTAAGGCTAAGTCTAAACATAAAGCTCAACCTAAACCTAACCCTAATCCTAACCCTAAACCTAAACCTCACCCTAACCCTAAACCTAACCCTCACCCTCACCCTTACTGTAACTCTAAACCTAACCCTAACAAAAACACTATTCCTAACCCTAAACCTAAACTTAACCCTAACCCTAACCCTAATCCAAACACTCACCCTCAACCTAACCCTAACCCTCACCCCCACCCTCACACTCAGCCTCAACCTAAGCCTAAGCCTAACCCTTAACCCTAACCCTCACACTCACCCTAACACTAAACCTAACCCTAACCCTAACCCTAACCTTCACCCTCACCCTAACCCTCACCTTAACCTTAACCCTAACATTAACCCCAAACCTAACCCACACCCTCAGATTCACCCTAAACCTAACTCTAACCCTAAACGTCATCCTGACCCTCTCCCTAACCCTAACCCTAACCCTACACCTCACCCTAACCCTAAAACTCAAACTCAATCTCAGCCTATCCCTCAACCTAACCCTAATCCTAACCATAAACCTCATCCTAAACCTCTCCATAATCCTAAGCCTAACCCTCACCCTAACCCTAACTATATCACCATCAACCTGACCCTCAGCCTAACCCTAAGCCTAACCATAAACCTAACCCTAACACACACACTCACCCTCATCCTAACCCTAAACCTAACCCTAAACCTAACCCTAACCTACACACTCACACTCACCCTATCATTAATTCTAACCCTAACCATATTCCTCCCCCTAACTCTCACCCTAACCCTAACCTACCCCTCACAAAAACTCTAACCCTAACCCTCACCCTCAGTCTCAGCCTAAGCCTAAGCCAAAACCTAACCCTAACCCTCACACTCACCCTAACTCTAAACCTAATCCTAACCCTAACCCTAACCCTTACCCTCACTCTAACCCTCACCTTAACCCTAACCCTAACACTAACCCTAACCCTAATCCTCTCCCTCAGCCTCACCCTAACCCTAACTCTAACCCTAAATCTCACCCTCACACTTACCCTGACCCTAATCCTATCCTTAAACCCTTACTTCACCCTAACCCTAAACCTAAACTTCACCCTCACCCTAGCCCTCCCCCTAAACTTAATCCTAACCTTAACCCTCATACTAACCCTCCCCCTAACCCTAACCCTAACCCTAACACTAATCCTAACCCTCACCCTCACCCTAACCCTAACTCTAATCCTAACCCTAACCCTAACCCTCACACTCACCCTCACCTTAACACTAATCCTAATCCTAACCCTATCACGAAACCTCAGCCACACACTAAACCTCACCCTAACACTTACCCAAATAGTAACCCTAACCTTAACCTAACCCTCACCATAAAACTAACTCTAAACCTAAACCTCACCCTCACCTTAACCCTGAACCTAACCCTAATTCTAAACCTCACCCTAAACCTAAACCTTATCCTAACACTTACCCTCACCCTAACACTAACACTAACCCTATCACTAACCCTCACACTAATGCTAACCATCACCCTAAACCTAAACCTCACCCTAACTCTAACCCTAAACCTCAACTTCACCTTAGCCCTCACCCTAAGCCTAACCTTCATCCTCACCCTAAACCTCACACTAACCCTAACACTAATCCTCAATTTAACCCTCACTCTCACACTAAATTCTAACCCGACCCTCACCCTTGCCATCACCCTCAACCTCAGCCTAACCCTCACCTTTACTCTTATAGTCAACCTCATCCTAACCCTCACCCTAACCCTAACCCTCATCCTAACCCTCACCCTAACCGTAACCCTAACCATCACCCTAACCCTAACCCTCGCCCTCACCTTCAGCCTCAGCATAACCCTAAGCCTAAGCCTAAACCTATCCCTAAACCTCACAGTCATTGTAGCCCTCACTCTAACTCTTATCCTAAACCTAACCCTCATCCTAACCCTAAACCTAACCATAAACTAAACCAGCACTCTAAACCTAATCCTCATCCCCACCCTCACACCTCAGCCTAACCCTAAGCCTAAGCCTAAGCCTAACCCTAACCCTCACACTCAACCTCACCCTAAACATAATCCTAACCCTAACCCTAACCCTAAACCTAAACCTCAACCTAACCCTCACCGTAAACCTAACCCTAAACCTAACCCTCACCCTGACCTTAGTCTTCACCCTAACCCTCACCCCAAACCTAACCCTCACCCTCACCCAAACCCGAACCTTAACCCTCACCCTAAGCCTACCCCTAACATTAACCCTAAACCTCACCGTAACCCTAACACTAACCCTCACAATCACCCTAGCCCTCAACCTTACCCTACTTGTAACCCTAAACCTCATCCTAACACTCACCCTAAACCTAACCTTAACCCTCACCCTAAAACTAAACCTAATTTTCACCCTCAAACTAAACCTAACCCTAATCCTCACCATAACCCTAACCCTAAACCTAACACTCACCCTCACCCTAGCCCTCATCCTAACCCTAATCCTAACTGTAACCCTCATGCTAACACTCACACTAACCCTAACCCTAACTCTCACCCTAAACCAAGCCCTACTCCTAACCCTCAACCTATACCTAAACTTAACCCTAACCCTAAACCTCACCCTCATGATAGCCCTCACACTAACCCTAATCCTAAAACTAACCCCCATTATAACCATCACCCTAAACCTAACCCTAACCCTCTCCCTAACCCTAACCCTCACCCTCACTCTCAGCCTAACCCTAAGCCTACCTCTAACCCTAACCCGAACCCTAACCCTTACACTCACCCTCACCCAAACCCTAATCCTAAAATGAACCCTATCCCTAGCCCTAAAACTCACCCTAAATCTCAACCTAAACCTAAACCTAAAACTAATCCTAACACTAACCCTCACACTAACCCTCACCTTAAGTCAAACTCTAACCCTAAACCTCACCCCCAACCTAACCCTAATCCTCACCCTCACCCTCTCCCTCAGCCTATCCCTAAGCCTAAACCTAACCCAAAACCAAACCCTCACACTCACCCTCACCCTAAACTTCAGCCTTACCCTAAGACTAAGCCTAAGCCTAAACCTAACCCTAACCCTCACCTTAACCATAAGCCTCACCCTAACCCTAACACTCACTCTAACCCTAACCCTAACCCTCACCCTCACCAACACCCTCACCCTAACCGTAACCCTCACCTTCACCCTAAATCAAACCCTAACCCTAACCCTCACCCAAACCCTAAGCCTAACTCTAAACCTAACTCTAACCCTCACACTCACCCTCAACCTAAATTAATCCTAAACCTAAACCTATCCCTAACCCTAACCCTCACACTAACCCTCAACGTTGTGCTCACCCTAACGCTAATCCTAACCCTAAACCTCAACCTAACCCTCACCCTAACCCAAACCCTCACCCTAACAATAACTTTAAGCCTCACTTTCATGCTAGGCTTAGGCCTAAGCCTAAGCTTAAGCCTAACCCTAACACTCACCTAACCCTAACACGAACACTAACCCTTACTATAACCCTAAACCTCACCCTCACCCTAACCCTAAACCTAACACTAACTCTAAAACTCAACCTAACCCTAACCCTCACCCTCACCCTAGCCCTCAGCCTAACCCTAATCCTAACATTAATCCTCATCCTAAACCTCACCCTAACCCTAAACCTAACCCTCACCCTAAACCTAGCCCTAACCCTAACCCTAACCCTATCCCTCAACCTAATCATAACCGTCAATCTCACCGTAACCCTAACCCTAACCCTCACCCTAAACCCAAACTTAACTGGAACCCTAACTCTCACCCTAACCCTAACCCTAACCCTCAGCCTAATCCTAACCTTCACCCTCACCCTCACCCTAATAATAAATCTAACAATAACCCTAACCCAAACCCTCACAATCAGCCTCACCCTAACCCTAACTCTAACCATAAAAATCACTTTCACCATAACCCTAACCCTAACCCTAACCCTAAACCTCACCCTAACCCTAACCCTAACCCTAATCCTCATCCTCAACCTAGCCCTCACCCTCACCCTAATCCTAACCCTAACCCTCATCCTAACCCTCACCCTAACCCTAAAACTCAACCTCACTGAAACCCTTACCCTACCCCTCATCCTAACCCTAAACTTAACCCAAACCCTAAATCTCACCCTAACGCTAACCCTAACCCTCACCCTAAGCCTAACACTCACCCTCAGCCTCAGCCTCAGTCTAAGCCTAAGCCTAAGCCTAACCCTAACACTAACCCTCACACTCTCCCTAACCCTAACCCTAATCCTATTCCTAAACTTAACCCTAACCCTCACCCTCACCTTATCCCTCAACTTGACCCTAACCCTAACACTAACCCTAAACCTAAGCCTCACCCTCAGCCTCACCCTAACCCTAACTCTAACCCTAAAACTCATCCTCACCCTAACCCTATCCCTAAAAGTCACCCTAAACCTAAGCATAAACCTCACCCTCAACCTAGACCTCCCCCTAACCCTAACCCTCATCCTCACCCTCCCCCTAACCCTAACATTAACTTTCACCCTAACACTAACCCTCACCCTCAGCCTCAACCTCAGCCTAAGCCTAACCCTAACCCTAAACCTCACACTCACCATAACCCTAACCCTAATCCTAATGCTGACACTAACCCTAACCCTCACCCTCACCCTAACCCTCAACTTAACAATAACCCTAACATTAACCCTAAACCTAACCCACACCCACAGCCTTACCCTAACCCTAATTATAACCCTAAACATCACCCTGACACTAACCCTAAGCCTCACCCTAACCCTAAAACTAAAACTCACCCTCACCCTAACAATAAAACTAACCCTAACCCTAAACCTCATCCTAACCCTCCCCCTAACCCTAACTCTAAACCTAAACCTCACCCTTACCCTAACCCCAACCCTAAACTTAAACCTCACCCTAAACCGCACCCTAACCCTAATCCTCACCCTCACCTTCACCCTCCACCTCACCTTAACTGTGACCCTAACCCTAACTATAACACAAACCCTAACCCTAACACTAACCTTAACCCTAACCATATCCCTCACCCTCAACCTCACCCTCAACGCAATCTTAAGCCTAACCATAAAACTAACAATAACCCTAACCCTAAACCTAACCCTAATTCTCACCCCCACCCTCATCCTCATCCTAACCCTAAGCCTAACCCTCACCGTATACCTAACCCTAAACCTAAACCTAACCCTAACACTAAACCTAACACTAATCCTAAGCTTCACTCTCACACTAACACAAACCCTAACCCGAACCCGAACTCTAACCCTAAGCCTAACCCTAACCCTAACCCTAACCTTCACACTCAATCTAGCCTAACCCTAATCCTAAACCTAACCATATCCCTAAACATAACCCTCACCATAACCCTCACAATAGCCCTCACCCTAACACTAATCCTAACCCTAAACCTCATCCTAAAACTCACCCTAACCCTGACCCTAACCCTCACCGTCATGCTCGGCCTAAGCCTAAGCCTTAGCCTAAGGCTAACCTTACACCTGACCCTCACCCAAACCCTAACCTTAACACTAACCCTAACTCGAAACCTAAACCTCACTCTCACCATAACCCTAACTCTAACCCTAAAGCTAAACCTAAACCTCATCCTAACCCTAAACCTAACCTTCACCCTCACCCTCACCTTAACCCTCACCCTAACCCTAACCCACACCCTAACACTTACCCTCAGCCTAACACAAACCCTAACACTAACACTGACCTTCACACTAAGCTAACCATCAAACTAACCCTAAACCTAAATCTGAACCTAACCTTCACCCTCACCCTATCCCTAACCCCCATCTTCCCCCTAAACCTCACCATAACCCTAACACTAATCCTCAATCTAACCCTCACCCTCACTCTACCCCGAACCCGAAAACTAACCCTAACCCTAACCCTGACCCTTACAGTAACCTTAAACCTCAGCCTAACCATCATGTTGACCCTTACGGTCACCCCCACCCTAACCCTCACCCTAACCCTAAGCCTCACCCTCATGCTCGGCCTATGCCTAAGCCTAAGCCCAAGCTTAACTGTAAACTTGACCCTCACCCTAACCCTAAACCTAACACTAACCATAACTCTAAACCTAAACCTCATACTCAAGCACACCCTCAGCATAACCCTAAGGCTAACCCTAACCCTCACACTCACACTAACCCTAACCCTAATCCTAATCCTAACCCTAACCCAAACCCTCACACTAACCATAACCCTCACCCTAACCCTAACCCTAACACTAACCCCAAACCTAACCCTAACCCTCACCCTCAGCCTCACCTTAACCCTAATTCTAAACCTAAACTTCACCCTCACTCTAATCCTACCGCTAAACCTAACCCTAACCTTAACCCTAACCCTAGCCCTCCCCCTAACTATCACCCTAACCCTAACACTAACACTAACCCTAACTCTAACCCTTACCCTAACACTAAAACTCACCCTAACCCTAACCCTAATCCTCACCCTAACCCTAAACCTCACCCTCACCCTCACCCTCAGCCTAAACTTAAGCCTAACCCTAACCCTAACCATAACCCTCACACTAACCCTAAACCTAAGCCTAATCCTAATCCTAACCCTCAACCTAACCCTCACCCTAAATCTAAACCTAACCCTAATACTAACCCTAAACCTAACCCTAACCCTAACCCTAACACTAACCCTCACACTCACCCAAACCCTAACCCTAATACTAATCCTAACCCTAACCCTAACCCTCACCCTCACTCTCACCCTCACCGTAACCCTAACCCTAACACTAACCCAATCCCTAACCCTAACCCTCACCCTCAGCCTCACCTTAACCCTAATTCTAACCCTAAACTTCACCCTCACCCTAACCCTACCGCTAAACCTAACCCTAACCTTAACCCTAACCTTAGCCCTCCCCCTAACTATCACCCTAACCCAAACACTAACACGAACCCTAACTCTAACCCTTACCCTAACACTAAACCTCACCCTAACCCTAACCCTAAGCCTCACCCTAACCCTAAACCTCACCCTCACCCTCACCCTCAGCCTAACCTTAAGCCTAACCCTAAACCTAACTCTAACCCTCACACTAACACTAAACCTAACCTAATCCTAATCCTAACCCTAACCCTAACCCTCACCCTAACCCTAAACCTAACCCTAACACTAACCCTAACCCTAACCCTCACCTTCAACCTCACCCTCAGCCTAACCCTAATCCTAACCCTAACACACACACTCACCCTTACCCTAACTCTAATCCTAACCCTAACCCTAATCCTAACCCTCACCCTCATGCTCGGCCTAAGCCTAACCCTAAGCCTAAGATTAAGCCTAACCCTAACCCTCACAGTAATGCTCACCCTAACCCTAACCCTAACACAAAAGTTAACTCTAACCCTAAACCTCACTCTCACCCTAACCCTAACACTAACCCTAACCCTAAACATAGGCCTAACCCTCTTCCTAACCCTAACCCTCACTCTCACCCTAGACATCAACCTAACCCTAATCCTAACCCTAACCCTAATACTAACCCTAAACCTAAACCTAACCCTAACCATCACCCTTAACCTAATCCTCAAACCCACCCTCACACTCAGCCTAACACTAAGCCTAATCCTAATCCTAACCCTAAACCTCACACTCAGCCTCACCATAACCCTAATCCTAAATCCAACCCTAACACTAAACCTAAACCTCAACCTAACCCTCACCCTAACCCTAACACTAACCCTAAACCTAACCCTCCCCCTAACCCTCCCCCTAACACTAACTCTAACACTAAACCTCACCCTCACCCTAACCCTCACCCTAAATCTAAACCTAACCCTCACCCTCACCGTAACTCTAACCCTAACCCTAAAAATAACACTAACCCAAACCCTCACCCTAAACCTAACCCTAAATTAAACCCTCACCCTAACCGTAGCTCTAACCCTAACCCTAAATCTCACCCTAACCCTAACCCTAACCCTCAACGTCAGCCTCACCCTAACCGTAAACTTAACCTTAACCATAACACTAACAATAACCCTAACCCTAACCCTAATCCTAAACCTGACGCTCACCCTAAACCTAACCCTAACACTCACCGTAACCCTAACCCTAAACCTCACCCTAACCATGAAATTAACACAAACCCTAACTCTCACCCAAACGCTAACCCTAACTCGAATCCTAAATGTAACCCTCACCCTCAGGTTAACGCTAAGCCTAACCCTATCCCTAAGCCCAACCTAAGCATTCACCCTAACACTAACCCTAATCCTAATCCTAAACCTAACCCTAACCCTCACCCTCCTCCTAACCCTCAACCTAACTCTAACCCTAAGACTAACCCTAACCCTTACAATAACCCTCACCCTAACACTTACCCTAATCCTAACTCTCACCCTTAGGGGAACACTCACCCTCAGCCTAACCCTCACCTTTATTCTTACCGTCACACTCACCCTAACCCTCACCCTATCCCTAACCCTCATCCTAACACTCAGCCTAACCCTAACGCTATCCATCACCCTAACCCAAAACCTCACCCTCATCCTCACCCTAAGCCTAACCCTAAGCCTAAGCCTAAGCCTAACCCTAACCCTCACCCTTACCCTAGCCCTCTCCCTAAACATAATCCTAACGCTAAGCCTCATCCTAACACTCACCCTAACTATCACCCAAAACCTATTCCTCACCTCCACCCTCACCCTCAGCCTAACCCTAAGACTAAGCTTAACCCTAACCATAACCCTCAACCTCAGGCTCACCCTCACCACAAACTAAACCCAAAACACAACATTAAAAATAAACCTATTTTTAACCCTAACCCTAAACCTAATCTTCACCCCCACCCTCACCCTCAGCCTAACCCTAACTCTAAACCTAATCCTAAACCTAACCCTAATCCTCAGCCTCAACCTCACCCTAACGCAAACCCTAACCCTAATCCTCACCAAAACCCTAAGCCTAAGCCTAACCCTAACCCTAATTCTCACACTCAGCCTCAACCTAACCCTAATCCTAAACCTAACCCTATCCCTAAACCTAACCCTCACTCTTACCCTCACCCTAGCTCTCACCCTAAAACTAATCCTTACCCTAAACCTCATCCTAACACTCACCCTTACCCTAACCCTAACCCTCATCCTAAACCTAACACTAAAACTAACCCTAACTCCAAACCAAAACCTCACCCTCACCCTAACCCTAACTCTAAGCCTAACCCTAAACCTAAACCTCATCCTAACCCCAAACCTAACCCTCACCCTTACCCTCACCATAACCGTAACCCTAACCCTAATGGTAACAATAACCCTAGACCTAACCCTAAACCTCACCCTAACCATAACCCTCACCGTAACCCTATCACTCACACTAACCCTAACCCTCACCCTCACCCTCACCCTAACCCTAACCCTAAACCTCCCCCTCACCCAAAACCAAAGCCTAACCTTAACCCTCACCCTAACCCTAAGCCTAAGCCTAACCCTAACCCTAATATTAACCCTCACACTGACCCTCAACCTACACCTAATCCTAAACCTAACCCTAACCCTCACAGTAACGCTCAAACTAGCACTCACCCTAACTCTAATCCTAAACCTAAACCTCATCCTAACCCTGACCCTAACCCTCACCCTAACACTAACCCTAATCCTCACCCTCATGCTCGGCCTAAGCCTAAACCTAAGCCTAAGCTTAAACCTAACCCTAACCCTCACACTAATGCTCACCCTAAACCTAATCCTAAAACTAACCCTAACTCCAACCCTAAACCTCACCCTCACACTAACCCTTACTCTAACCCTAACCCTAAACCTAAACCTCATCCTAACCCCAAACCTAACCCTCATCCTTACCCTCACCGTAAAGATAACCCTAACCCTAACCGTAACAATAACTCTAACCCTAACCCTAAACCTCACCCTAACCATAAGCCACACCCTAACACTAACCCTCACACTAACCCTAACCATCACACTAACCCTAACCCTTACCCTAATCCTAAACCTCACCCTTACCCTAAACCTAACCCTAAACCTCACCCTCACCCTAGCCCTCACCCTAACCCTAATTCTAACCCTCATTCTCACCCTAACCCTAATCCTCATCCTCACCCTAAACCTCAAACTAACCCTAACCCTAATCCTCAATCTAACCCTCACCCTAAACTTAACCCGAACCCTTACCCTAAGCGTAACCCTAACCCTAACCCTCACACTTATCTTAACCCTCAACTTCAGCCTAACCCTCACCTTTACACTTACTATAACCCTCACCCTAACCCTCACCCTAACCCTAACCCTCATCCTACCCCTCAACCTAACCCTAATCCTAACCATCACCCTAACCCTAATCCTCACACTCACCCTGACCCTAACCTTAATACTAACTCTAACCCTAACCCTAACAATAAACCTCAACTTAACCCTCACCCTAACCCTAACACTAACACTAACCCTAAACCTGCCTTCAAACTAATCCTCCCCCTAACCCTAACTCTAAACCTGAATCTCACCCTCACCCTCACTGTAACTCTAAACCTAACCCTATCCCTACCCCTAATCCTAGCCCACAACATCACCCTAATCCTAGTCCAAACCCCAACCCTCACACTATCCCTAACCCACACCCTCACAGTAATCCTAACCCTCATCCTAACCCTCACCCTAACCCTAACTAATCCTAAACATCAACCTAACACTAACCCTAAAGCCCACCCTCACCCTAGCCCTCACCCTAACCCTATTCCCAACCCTAATCCTCATTAGAACCCTCTCCCTAACCCTAACCCTAACCATAACCCTCAACCTAATGCTAACCCTCAGCCTCACCAAAACCCTTATGCTAACCCTCACCCTAACCCTAAACTTAACCCTAAACCTAACCCTCATCGTAACCCTAAACCACACCCTCAGCCTCACCCTCAATCTAACCCTAAGCCTAACCCTAAACCTAACCCTAACACCCACACTCACCCTCACCCTAACCCCAACGCTAAAGCTAACTCTCTCCCTAACTCTCACCGTAAACCTAACCCTAACACGAACCCTAACACTAACCCTCAACGTAACCCTCACCCTAAAACTAACTCTAACCCAAAACCTCACCCTCACCCTAAACTTAACTCTAAGCCTAACCCAAACCCTAAACCTCACCCTAACACTAACCCTAACACCAACCCTCACCCTAACCCTCACCCTAACCCTAATTCTATCCCAAAACCTCACCCTCACCCTAAACCTAACTCTAACCCTAACCCAAACCCTAAACCTCACCCTAACCCTAACCATAACCCTTTCCCTAAACATAACCCGCACCCTGACCCAAACCCTCACCCTAACACTTACCCTGACGCTAACACTAATCCTAACCCTAACACTAACCCTCACACTAACCCTAACCCTAACCCAAAAACTCAAACTAACCCTCAACCTCACCCTAACCCTAACACTAACCCTCACACTAACACTCACCCTAACCCTCCCCCTAACCCTATATCTAACACTAAACCTCACCCTCACCCTAAACCTAACCCTAACCTTAACCCTAAATCCCACCCTAACCCTAACGTTAACCCTCAGCTGCACCCTCACCCTCACCGGTATTCTAACCCTAACCCTAACAAAAACACTAACCCTAACCCGAACCATCACCCTAACCCTAATCCTCACACCCACACTCACCCTCAGCCTAACACTAAGCCTAAGCCTAACCCTCACCTTAACCCTTACACTCACCCTCAACCTAACCCTAATCCTAACCCTAAACATATCCCTAAACCTCATCCTAAACCTCACCCTCACACTAACCCCAACGCTAAACCTAACCCTAAACCTCACCCTAACAATCCAGCTAACCCTAACTTTAACCCTAAACATCACCCTCACCCTAACCCTAACACTAAACCTAAACCTAAACCTCACCATAAACCTTACCCTCACCCTCAACCTCAACTTCACCGTAACTCTAACTCTAACCGTAACAATAACACTTACCCTAACCCTAACCCTAACCATAACCATAACCCTCACCCTCAGCCTCACCCTCACCACAAACTTTACCCTAAATGTAACACTAACAATAACCCTAAACCTAACCCTTACCCTAATCCTTAACCCCACCATCCCACTCAGCCTAAACCTAAGCCTAATCCTAAGCCTAAACCTAAGCCTCACCATAATTCTAACCCTATCCCTCACCCAAACTCTAACCTTAACACTAAACCTCACCTTAAGGCTTACTCTAACCCTAACCCTAACCCTAACCAGCACCCTAACCCTAACCCTCACACTTAACCTCTACCTCAGCCTAACCCTAAGCCTAAACCTAACCTTAACCCTAACCCACACACTCACCCTCACCCTAACCCTAGTCCTAAATATAAACCTAACCCTTACCTTCACACTAACCCTCACCCTAACCCTAAACCTAAAACTAACCCTAACCCTAAACCTCAACCTAACCCTCACCCTAACCCTAACTCTAACCCTAAACCTCACACTCACCCTAACCCTAACTCAAACCCTAACCCTAACCCTAATCTTCACCCTAACCCTAACCCTCATACTCACCCTCACTGTAAACTTAACCCTAAACCTAACAATAACAGTAAACCTAACCCTAAACTTCACCGTAACCATAACATTCACCCTAACCCTAACCCTCACCCTAACACTTACCCTCACCCTTACCCTAACCCTAACTCTAACACTAACCCTCACAGTAACCGTAACTCTCACCCTAATCCTAAACCACACCCTAACCCTAACTAGCACCCTCAACTTAACCCTAATCCTAATCCTAACCCTCACACTAGCCCTCTCCCTAACCCTAATTCTAAACATAACCCTCACCCTAACTCTAACAATCATCCTCACCCTAAACGTCACACTAACCCTAACCCTACTCCTCAATCTAACCCTCACCCTCACCCTAACCCTCACCCTAACCCTTAAACTAACCCTCACCCTAATCCTTACACTCACCCTTAGGGAAACACTCACAATCAGCCTAAGCCTCACCTTTACTATTACCGTCATGCTCACCCTAAGCCTCACCCTAACCGTAACCCTCATCCTAACACTCAGCCTAACCCTAACCCTATCCATCACCCTAACCCTATCCCTCACCCTCACCCTCACCCTCAAGCTAAACCTAAGCCTAAGCCTAAGCCTAACCATAACCCTCACCTTCACCCTAGCCCTCACCCTAAACCTAATCCTAACCCTTACTCTCATCCTCACTCTCACCCTAACCCTAACCCTAACCATCACCCAAAACCTATTCCTAACCCCCACCCTCACCCTCAGCCTACCCTAACCCAAACCTAACACTAACCCTAACCCTCACCCTCACCCTAGCCCGCAACGTAACCCTAATCCTAACCATAACCCTCATCGGTAACCATCACCCTAACCCTAACCCCAAACTTCACCCTAACCTAACCCTAACCCAAACCCTCAAACTAACCCTAACCCTCACCCTCACCGTAACCCTAACCGTAACCCTGACCCTAACCCTAAACCTAACCCAAAACTTAAACCTCACCCTAAAACTAACTCTAATCTTAACCCTCACCCTAGCTCTCACCCGAACCCTATACCTCATCCTAACCCTCACCCTAAACCTAACTCTAACCCTCACCCTAATCCTAACCCTCAACCTCACCCTCAGCCTAACCCTAACTCTCACCCTAACATTAACCCTCACACTCACACTCACCCTAACCCTAATCCTAAATCTAACCCTATCCCTAACCATAACCCTCACCCTAACCCTCACCCTAACTCTTACCCTAACACCAATCCTAACAGTAACTCTCATACTAACCCTAACTCTAACCCTAAACCTCACCCTCACCCTCACCTTAACCCTCACCCTCACCCTCAGCCTAAACCTAAGCCTAAGCCTAAGCCTAACCCTAACCCTAACACTCACACTCACCCTCACACTAACACTAATCCTAATCCAAGCCCTAACACTAAACCTCACCCTAACCCAAACAATCATCCTCACCCTAAACCTAACACTAACCCTAACCCTAACCCTCAGCCTCAACCTCACCCTCAGCTTAACTTTAAGCCTAAACCTAAACCTAACCCTAAACCACACACTCACCCTCATGCTAACCCTAATCATAATCCTAACCCTAACAATAACCCTAACCCTAGCGCTATCCCTCACCCTAAACATAACCCTCACCCTAACCCAAACCCTCACTTTAACACTTACCCTCACCCTAAAAGTAACCCTAACTCTAACACTAACCCTCACACTAACACTAACCCTCACAGTAAACCTAACCCTCACCCTAACCTTAACCCTAAACCTAACCTAAACCTCACTCTCACACTGGCCCTCACCCTAACCCTAATTCTAACCCTAACCCTCAACCAAACCCTAAGCCTGAACCTCACAATAAACCTCACACTAACCCTAAACCTAATCCTCAATCTAACCCTCACCATAACCCTAACCCTCACCCTTATCTTAAACCTCACCCTCAGCCTAACCCTCACCTTTACCCTTACCATCTCTCTCACCCTCAACTTTACCCTAAACCTCACCCAAGACCTCACCCTAACCCTAACCCTAAACCTCACCCTCACCCTCAGCTTTACACTAATCCTATCACTATTCCTAACCCTAAAAATCACCCTCACCCTGACGGTCAGCTAATTCTTACCCTCACACTAATCCTAACCCTAACCCTAACCTAACACTCACACTAAACCTAACACTCACCTAACCGTAACCCTACCCCTTACCCTAACCCTGACCTTAACCCTAACTCTAACCCTCACCCTAACCCTCACCCTAAACCTCACCATCACCCTAAATCTGACCCTAACCCTAATAACAATCCTAACCCTCACCCTAACATTAACCCTCACCCTCACCCTAATCCTGACCCTAACCCTCACCCTAATCCTAACCCTAAACCTCAGCCTAACCCTCACCCTAACGCTAAGAATAACCCTAACCCTAACCCTCACCCTAACCCACACCCTAACCCAAACCCTAACCCTAACCCTCACCCTCACCCTAACCCTCATCCTAACACTTAACCTCATCCTCACCCTAAACCTCACATTAACCAAACCCTCACCGTAACTCTAACCCTAACTGTCACCCTCACTGTCGCCTTCACGCTAAGCCTAACCCTAACCCTCACACTAACCCTAAAACTCATCCTAATCCTCAACCTAACCCTCACCCTAACCGTAATGCTAAGTCAAACCGTCAGCCGAACCCTCATGCTATCACTTACCTACACCACAAACCTAACCCTAACCTTAACCCTCACCCTCACCCTAAACCTCACCCTAACCCTAAACCTAATCCTAACCCTCACCCTAACCCTAACCCTAACACTAACCCTCACCTAACCCTAACCCTAACCTTCTACGTAACCCTAAACATCACCATCACCCGAACCCTCTCCCTAACCCTAACTCTCACCCACACCCTAAACCTCAACCTCACCCTTACCCTAACCCTCAACTAATCCTCACCCTAACCCTAACCATTACCTAACCAAGACCCTCACCAGCACCCTCACCTTCACCCTAACCCTCACCCTCACCCTAGACCTCACCCTAAACATAACCCTAACCCTAAACCTCACCATCTCCCTCACCCTCAATCTCAGCCTATACCTAACCCTATCCCAAATCCTAACCCTAACCCTCACCCTCACTGTAACCCTCACCATAACCCTTACCCTCACCCTCACCCTCACCCTAACCATAACCCTCATACTAAACCTAACCCTCACCCTAAACCTAAACTTACCCCTCACCCTAAACCTCACCATAAACTTAACCCTAACCCTAACCCTTACCCTCACACTAGAACTCACCCAAACCCTAATTCTAACCCTAACCCTCATCCACACCCTAAGCCTCACAATTACCCTAACCCTCATCCCCAATCTAACCCTAACCCTAACCCTAACCCTTACAATAACCATCAACGTAACACTAACCCTCACCCTTAACGTAACCCTCACCCTTAGCCCAACCCTCAACTTTACTCTTACTGACACGATCATTGTAACCCTCACCCTAACCGGAACCCTCAGCCTAACCCTCACTGTAACCCTAACCCTATCCATCACCATAACCCTAACCCTCACCCTCACCATCACCCTCAGCCTAAAAGTATGCCTAAGCCTAACCCTAACCTTAACCCTCCCCTCACCCTAGCCCTCACCCTAATCCTAACCTAACCCTAACCCTCATCCTAACTCTCACCCTAACCATAAGGCTAACCATCACCCTAAGCCTAATCCTCACACCCATCCTCACCCTCAGTCTAACCCTTAGCCTAAGCCTAATCCTAACCTTAACCCTCACACTCACCCTAACACTAATCATAACCCTAAACCTAAGCATAACCCTAAACCTCAATCTTACACTAACCCTAAACCTAACGCTAACCCTAACACTAGCCCTAACTCTAACCCTCACCCTTATCCTCCCCCTCAACCTAACTCTAACCCTAAAAATCTCCCTCATCCTATCCCTAATCCTAACCCTAACTCTAAACCTCACCCTAAACCTAACCCTAACCCTCACCCTCACCCTCACCATACCATAAGTCTAACCCTAACCCTAACATTAACACTAACCCTAACATTAACCTAACCCTATCCCTAACCATAATCCTCACCCTCATCCTCACCCTCACTGCAAACTTAACCCTAAACATAACACTAAAAATAACCCTAACCTTAACCCTAAACCTAACCCTAATCCTCACCTCCACCCTGACCCTAAACCTAACCCTAACCCAAACCCTAACCCTAATCCTCTCCCTAAACCTAAGCCTAACCCTAACCCTAACCGTAAACCTCACACACACTCTCACCCTAACCCAAATCCTAAACCTAACCGTATCCCTAACACTAACCCTCAACCTAAACCTCACACTAGCCCTTAACCTAAACCAAACCCTAACACTCACCCTCACCCGAACCCTAACCCTCACGCTCACCCTCACCGTCAGCCTAACCCTAAACCTAAGCCTAACCCTAACCCTAACCCTAACACTCACACTCATCCTAACCTTAATCCTAACCCTAAACCTCACCCTAACACTAAACCTCACCCTAAACTTAACCCTAACACTAACCCTAACCCTCACCATAACCCTAACCCTCATCCTCACCATAAAACTCACACTAACCCTAACTCTAAGCCTAATCACCAATCTACCCCTCACACTAACCATAACCCTCACCCTAACCCTACCCTTCACCCTAACACTTACCCTCACCCTAACATTAACCCTAACCACCATCACCCTAATCCTAAAACTCATCCTAACCCTAACCCTAACTGTAACCCTCAAAATCACCCTAGACCTCACCCTAAACATAATTCTAACGCTAACCCTCACCCTAACCCTAACACTCATCCTCACCCTAAACCTCACACTAACCCTAATTCTAACCCTAAACCCCAATCTAACCCTCACCCTAAACCTAACCCTAAACGTAACCCAAAACCAACTTACCCAAAACCTAAAACTCACCCTAACCGTAATCCAAACCCTCACCCTAACCATAACCCTCACCATAAACCAAACCCTCACACTAACACTAATCATCACCTTAACCGTCACCCTAAACCTCACACTCACCCTCACCCTAACCCTAATCCTAAAAATAACCCTATCCCTAAACTTCAACCTAACCCTCACCCTCACCCTAACACTAACCCAACCCTAAACCTCACCCTAATACTACCCTAACCCTAACTCTAATCCAAAACCTCACCCTCAACCTACCCCTAAACCTAAACATAAATCTCAACCAAAAGGTCACACTAACCCTAAACCTCACCCTCACCCTCAACCTCACTGTTACTCTAACCCTAACCCTAACCCTAAACATAACCATAACCATCACCCTAAGCCTCACCCTCACCACAAACTTAACCCTAACTATAAAACTAACAATAACCCTAGCCCAAACCGTAACCGTAACCCTCACCATAACCCTAACCCTAACCCTGATCCTAAACCTAACCTTATCCCTAAGCCTAACCCTAACCCTAACCCTCCCACTCACACTCAACCTAACCCTAATCCTAAACCTAACCCTATGCCTAAACCTAATCCTCATCATAACCATCACCCTAACCCTAACACTAATCGTAACCGTAAACCTCATCCTAGCACTCAACCTAACCCTAATACAAACCCTCACCCTCACCCTAACACTAACCCTCACCCTCACCCTAAACCTCAGCAAAACCCTATCACCCTAACCGTCACCCTAAACCTCACACTCACCCTATCCCTTACCCTAATCCTAATGCTAACCCTAACCCTACCCTGCACCCTCAGCCTCAACTTAACCCTAACTCTAACCCTAAACCTCACCCTCACCCTAACCCTAACCCTAAACCTAAACCTCAACATAACCCTAACCCTAACCATCGCACTCACAATAAAACTTACCCTAATCCTAATAGTAAACCTAAGCCTAACCCTCAACCTCAACCTAACGCACAACCTAACCCTAACCCTAACACTAACCCTCACCCTAACCCTATACCCTAACCCTCAAACTAACCCTAACCCTCACTCTCACCCTCACCCTCAGCCTAAACCTAAGGCTAACACTAACCCTAAACCTACCCCTCACACTCACCCTAACCCTAAACCTAATCCCAATAATAACCCTAAACCTAATCCTCACCTTTCCCTCAGCCTCACCCTAAACCTAATTCTTAACCTAAACTTCACCCTCACTCTAACTCTAACGCTAAATCTAAACCTAACCCTAACCCTAACACTCACCCTAACCCTCATCCTAACCCTAACTCTACCCCTAAACCTCACCCTCACCCTAACCCTAAATCTAACACTAACCCTAACACTAAACCTCATCCTAACCTTAACCCTAACCCTCAAACTAACCCTAACCCTCATGCTCACCCTCACCCTCAGCCTAAACCTAAGGCTAACCCTAACCCTAACCTCACCCTCACACTCACCCTAATCCTAACCCTAATCCAAATCCTAACCCTCACCCTCAGCCTCACCCTAACACTAATTCTAATGCTGAATTTCACCCTCACACTAACCCTAACGCTAACACTCACCATAACCCTAACCCTATACCAGTCCTCCCCCTAATTCTCACCATAACCCTAACCCTAACACTAAACCTAAAACTCAACCTAACCCTCACCCAAACCCTAAATCTAAGCCTAAACCTCATCCTCACCCTAACCCTAACCCTAAACCTAATCCTAAACCTCACCCTAAACTTCACCCTAACCCTCAGCCTCACCCTCAACCTCACTGTAACTCTAACCCTAACCCTAAGAATAACACTAACCCTAAACCTAACCATAACCGTAACATTAACCCTCACCCACAGCCTCACCCTCACTGTAAATTTAACCCTAACCATAACACTAACAATAACCCTAACCCTAACCCTAATCCTAACTCTAACCTCAACCACACCCTCACATTCAGCCTAATCCGAAGCCTAAACGTAACCCTAACCCTAACCCTAAACCTCACCCTAACCCTAACCCTAACCCTAAACCTAACCCTAATCCTCAGCCTCAACCTCACCCTAAACCAAACCCTAACCCTAACCCTCACCCTAACCCTAAGCCTATATCTAACCCTAAACCTCACCCTCACCCTAACCCTAACCCTAACCTTAACACTAAACCCCACCCTAACCCTAAACCCCACCCTAACCCTACCCTAACCCTCACCCGCACCCTTACCCTCACCGTAAATCTAACCCTAACCCTAACAATAACAATAACACTAATCCTCACACCCAACCTCACCCTCAGCCTAATGCTAAGCCTAAACCTAACCCTCACCCTAACCCTCACACTCACGCTCACCCTAATCCTAATCCTAAACATAACCCTATCCCTAAACCTCAACCAAACCCTCACCCTCACCCTACCCCTAACACTAACCCAATCCCTAAACCTCACCCTAACCCTCCGGCAAACCATAACTCTAACCCTAAACCTCACCCTCACCCTAACCCTAACCCTAAACCTACCCTAAAGCTCACCCTAACCCTAACCCTCACGCTCACCCTCAACTTCACCATAAATCTAACCCTATCCTTAACAATAACACTAACTCTAATCCTAACCCTAACCCTCACTCTCACCCTCACCCTCACTGCAAACTTAACCCTAACCATAACACTAAAAATAATCCTCACCCTAACCGTAACCCTATCCCTAATCCTCACCCCCACCCTAAACCTCAGCCTAACCCTAAGCCTAACCCTAACCCTAACCCTCCCTGTAAACCTAACAGTAACACTAAAACTAACACTAACACTGACCCTAAACCTAAGCCTAACCCAAACCCTAACCCTAATCCTCACCCTAACCATAAGCCTAAACCTATCCTTAACCCTAACCCTCACACTCACTCTCACCCTAACCCAAATCCTAAACCTAACCGTATCACTAACCCTAAACCTCAACTTAACCCTCATACTAGCCCTCACCCTAAACCTAACCCTAACCCTCACCCTAACCCGAACCCTAACCCTCTTCCTCATGCTCCACCTAAGCTTAAGCCTAAGCCTAAGCCTAACCCTAACCCTAAACTTCACCCTATCCCTAACCCTAACACTAACCTTAACTCTAACCCTAAATGTCACCCTCACACTAAGCCCAACTCTAACTCAGACCCTAAACCTAAACCTAACCCTAAAACTAACCCTCACCCTAACATATACCCTCACCCTAACACTAACCCTAATGCTAACACTAACGCTCACACTTAAACTCACCCTAACACTAACACTAACCCTCACCCTCACCCTAGCCCTCACACTAAACCTAACCCTCAGTCTCACCCTAAATCTCACACTAACCCTAACACTAACCCTCAATCTAACCCTCACCCTAACCCTAACCCTAACCCAAAACCTAACCCTAACCCTAACCCTCACCCTTACCGTAACCCTCACCCTCAGCTTAACCCTCATCTTTACCCTTACTGTCACCCGCACCGCAACCCTCACCCTAACCCTCACCCTCACCCTAACCCTAACTCTACCCCTAAACCTCATCCTCACCCTAACCCTAACTCTAACCCTTACCCTAACACTAAATCTCACCCTAACCCTGTCCCTAACCCTCACACTCAACTTCACCCTCAGCCTAACCCTAAGCCTAAGCCAAACCCTAACCCTAACCCTCACACTCACCCTAACCTTAACCCTAACCCTAACCCTAACCCTAACCCTCACCATAAACCTAACACTCATCCTCACCATAAAACTCACACTAACCCTATCTCTAAGACTAATCCCCAATCTAACCCTCACACTAACCATAACCCTCACCCTAACCCTAACCATCACCCTAACACTTACCCTAACTATAACACTAACCCTAACCCTAACACTAACCCTAACACTAACCCTAACTATCACCCTAATGCTAAACCTCATCCTAACCCAAACCCTAACTCTAACCCTCACCCTCACCCTAGGCCTCACCCTAAACCTAATTCTAACCCTAGACCCTCACACTAACCCTAAAACTCATCCTCACCCTAAACCTCACACTACCCTAACTCTAACCCTAATCCCCAATCTAACCCTCACCCTAACCCTAAACCTAACCCTAAAACTCACCCTTATCTTAACCGTCACGCTCAGCTTAACCCTCAACTTAACTCTTACCATCATCCTCACCCTAACCCTAAACCTCATCCTAACCCTCACCCGAACCGTAAACCTAACCATCAACCTAACCCTAACCCTCACCTTCAACCTCACGCTCAGCCTAAACCTATCCCTAAGCCTAACACTTAACCTAACACTGACCCTCACCCTAGCAATCACCCTAACCCTAATCCTAATGCTAACCCTCACCTTAACCCTAACCCTAACCATCACCCTAACCCTAATCCTCACCCCCACCCTCACGCTCAGCCTAAACCTAATCCTAAACCTAACCCTAACCCTACCACTAAACCTCAACCTAACCCTCACCCAAAACTTATCCCTAACAATAACCCTAACCCTAACCCTCGACCTAACACTCCAACTAACCCTAAATCTAACTCTAAACCTCACCGTCACCATAACCCTAATCCTAACCCTAAACTCACCCTAACCCTAACCCTAACCCTCAACTTCACCCTCACCCTCACCCTCTCCATAACCCTAACCCTAACCTCAATAAGAACACTAATTCTAACCCTAATCCTAAACATCACCTTAACACTAACCCTAACCAAAACACTAACCCTCACTCTAACCCTAAACTTAACCGAACCCTAACTCTCACCCTAACACTAACCGTAACCCTCACACTAACCCTAACGCTCACCCTCACCCTCACCCACAGCCTAAGCCTAAGACTAACCCTAACCGTAACCCTAACCGTCACACTCACCCTAACCCTTACCCTAATCCTAATCGTAAAATAAACCTAACACTCAACATCAATCTAACAATCAACCTAACCCTAACTCTAACACTAACCCTAACACTAAACCTCACCCTAAGCCTAACCCTAACCCTCAACCTAACAATAACCCTCACGCTCACCGTAACACTTACCCTAACCCTCACTCTAACCCTAAACTTAACCGAACCCTAACTCCCACCCTAAACCTAACCCTCACCCTCGCCGTAACCCTAACACTCACCCTAATCCTCAGCCTAACCCTAACTCTACACCTAAACCGCAGCCTCACCCTAACGCTAAATCTAACCCTAACCCTAACACTAAAACTCACCCTAACCCTAACCCTAACTCTCAAAAGAACCCTAACCCTCACCCTCACCCTCACCCTCAGCCTAAACCTAAGGATAGCCCTAACCCTAACCCTAACCTTCAAACTCACCCTAACCCTAACCCTAATCCAAATCCTAACCCGAAACCTATTCCTCACCTTCACCCTCAGCCTAACCCTAACCCTAATTCTAAATATAAACTTCACGCTCACCCTAACCCTAACGCTAACACTAACCATAACCCTACCCCTAACCCTCCCCCTAACTCTCACCGTAACACTAACATTAACACTAACCCTAAACCTCAACCTAACCCGCACCAGAACCCTAACTCTAACCCTAAAACTCACCCTCAACCTAACCCTCACTCTAACACTTACCCAAATCGTAAAAATCACCCTAACCCTAATCCAAACCATCACCCTACCCATAACCCTCACCCTAAACCAAACCCTCACCCTAACACTTACCATCACCCTAACCCTCACCCTAAACCTCAACCTAACCCTCACCCTCACCCTAACACTAACCCTAACCCTAAACCTCACCCTAATACTCCCCCTAACCCTAAACCTCACCCTCAAACTACCCCTAACCCTAAACCTAAACCTCAACCTAAAGGTCACACTAACTCTAAACCTCAACTTCACCCTCAAACTCACTGTAACTCTAACCCTAAAACTAACGGTAAACATAACCATAGCACTCACCCTAAGCCTTACCCTCACCACAAACTTAACCCTAACCATAACACTAACAATAACCCTAGCCCTAACCGTAACCGTAACCCTCACCATAACCCTAACCCTAACCCTAATCCTAAACCTAACCCTATCCCTAAGCCTAACCCTAACCTTAACCCTCACACTCACCCTCAACCTAACCCTAATCCTAAACCTAACGCTAGCCTAAACCTAACCCTCACCATAACCCTCACACTAGCCCTCACCCTAACCCTATTCCTAACCTTAAAACTCATCCTAGCACTTACCCTAACCCTAAACCTAATCCTCAACCTCACCCTAACCCTAAACCTCAGCCTCACCCTCAACCTCAACATAATCCTAAGCCTAACCCTAAACCTAAACTTAACCCTCAAAATCACCCTATTCTTTACCCTAATCCTAAACCTAACCCTAACCCTACATTGCACCCTCAGCCTCAACTTAACCCTAACTCTAACCCAAAACCTCACCCTCACCCTAACACTAACACTAAACCTAAACCTCACCCTAACCCTAACCCTAAACCTCACCCTCAACCTAGCCCTCACCCTAACCCTAATACTAACCCTAAACCTAAACCTAACCCTCCCCATAACCCTAACACAAAACCTCACCTAATCCTCACCCTCACTCTCACCCTCACCCTCAGCCTAACCCTAAGTCTAACCCTAACCTTAACGCTCACACTCACCCTAACCCTAAACCTAATTCTAATCCTAACCCTAAAACTAACCCTCACCCTCAACCTAATGCTCACCTTAATCCTAACCCTAACCCTCAACTTCTGCCTCACTCTAACCCTAACTCTAACCCGAAACATAACCCTAACCCTAACCCTAACCCTATCCCTAAACCTCATCTGACCCATAACACTAACCCTCACCCTCACCCTCACAGTAACCGTAACCCTAACCCAAACCCTCACCCTAACACGTACCCTCATCATAACACCCTCACCCTAACACTAACCCTCACACTAACCCTAATCATCACCTTAACCCTAAACCTCACCCTAACACTATCCCTAAACCTTACCCTCACTCTAGGTCTCACCCTAACCCTAACTCTCATCCTCACCCTAAACCTCAAACTAACCCTAACAATAATCCTCAATCTAATCCTCACCCTCACCATAACCCTAAACCTAAAACTAACCCTAACACTAAACCTCACCCTAACCCTAACCCTAACCCTCAAATTAACCCTAAACTTCACCCTCACCCTCACCCTCAGCCTAAACCTAAGGCTAACCCTAACCCTAACCCTAACCCTCACACTCACCCTAACCCTAACCCTAATCCAAATCCTAACCCTAAACCTAATCCTCACCTTCACCCTCAGCCTCACCCTAACCCTAATTATAAAACTAAAATTCACCCTCAACCTAACCCTAACGCTAACACTAACCATAACCCTAACCCTAACCCTTAACCTCCCTCTAACTCTCACTGTAACCCTAACCCTAACACTAACCCTAAAACTCAACCTAACCCTCACCAGAACCCTAACTCTAACCCTAAACCTCACCCTTACCCTCACCCTCACTCTAACACTTACCCAAATCCTAAAACTCACCCTAACCCTAATCCAAAAATTCACCCTAAACATAACCCTCACCCTAAACCAAACCCTCACCCTAACACTTACCATCACCCTAACCCTCACCCTAAACCTCACACTCACCCTCACCCTAACCCTAATCCTAAACCTAACCCTATCCCTAAACCTCAACCTAACCCTCGCCCTCACCCTAACACTAACCCTAACCCTAAACCTCACCCTAACACTCCCCCTAACCCTAACTCTAAACCTAAACCTCACCCTCAACCTACCCCTAACCCTAATCCTACACCTCAACCTAAAGGTCACACTAACCCTAACCCTCACCGTCACCCTCAAACTCACTGTTACTCTAACCCTAAACCTAACAATAACACTAAACCTAACCCTAACCCTAACCCTAAACATAACCCTTACCCTCAATCTAAGGCTCATCCTCACCACAAACTTAACCCTAACCATAACACTAACAATAACCCTAGCCCTAAACTTAACCATAACCCTCACCATAACTCTAACCCTAACCCTAATCCTAAACCTAACCCTATCCCTAAGCCTAATCCTAACCCTAACTCTCACACTCACCCTCAACTTAACGCTAATCCTAAACCTAACCCTAGGCCTTAACCTAAAACTCCCCATAACCCTCAGACTAACCCTCACCCTAACCCTAATCCTAACCCTAAACCTCATCCTAGCACTCACGCTAACCCTAAACCTAACCCTCACCCTCACCCTAACCCTAACCCTCACATTCACCCTCAACTTCAGCATAACTCTAAGCCTAACTCTAACCCTAAACTTAACCCTCACACTCACCCTATCCCTTACCCTAATCCTAAAACTAAAACTAACCCTACACCGCACCCTCAGCCTCAACTTAACCCTAACTCTAACCCTAAACCTCACCCTCACCCTAACATTAACACTAAACCTAAACCTCACCCTAACCCTAACCCTTAACCTATCCCTAAACCTCATCCAAACCATAACCCTAACCGTGAGGGTGAGCTTCACCCTCACAGTAATTGTAACCCTAACCCTAACGCTAACAATAACCCTAACCCTAACCCTCACCCTAACACTTACCCTCACCCTAACACTAACCCTCACACTAACCCTAATCATCACCTTAACCCTAAACCTCACCATAACACAAACCCTAAAACTTACCCTCACCCTAGCCCTTACCCTAAGCCTAAATCTCATCCGCACCCTAAGCCTCACACTAACCCTAACACTAATCCTCAATCTAAACCTCAACCTCACCATAACCCTAACCCTAACACTAAACCTCACCCTAACCCTAACCCTAACCGTCAAACTAACCCTAACCCCCACTCTCACCCTCAGCCTAAACCTAAGGCTAAACCTAACCCTAAAACTAACCCTCATACTCACCCTAACCCTAACCCTAATCCAAATCCTAACCCTAACCCGAATCCTCACCTTCACCCTCAGCCTCACCTTAACCCTAATTCTAAACCTAAACTTCACCCTCACCCTAACCCTAACCATAAACCTAACCCTCCCCCTAACTCTCACCGTGACCCTAACCCTAACACTAACCCTAAACCTCAACCTAACCCTCACCAGAACCCTAACTCTAACCCTAAACCTCACCCTCACCCTCACCCTCACTCTAACACTTACCCAAATCCTAAAACTCACCCTAACCCTAATCCAAACACTCACCCTAAACATAACCCTCACCTTAAACCAAACCCTCACCCTAACACTTACCATCACCCTAACCCTCACCCTAAACCTCACACTCACCTTCACCCTAAACATAATCCTAAACCTAACCCTATCCCTAAACCTCAACCTAACCCTCACCCTCACCCTAACACTAAACCTCACCCTAATACTTCCCCTAACCCTAACTCTAACCTTAAACCTCACCCTCAACCTACCCCTAACGCTAACCCTACACCTCAACCTAAAGGTCACACTAACCCTAACCCTCACCATCACCCTCAAACTCACTGTAACTCTAACCCTAAACCTAACAATAATACTAAACCTAACCCTAACACTAACCCTAAACATAACTCTTACGCTCACCCTAAGACTTACCCTCACCACAAACTTAACCCTAACCATCACACTAACAATAACCCTAGCCTTAACCCTAACTGTAACACTCACCATAACACTAACCCTAACCCTAATCCTAAACCTAACCCTAACCCTAAGCCTAACCCTAACCCTAACTCTCACACTCACCCTCAACCTAACGCTAATCCTAAACCTAACCCTATGCCTAAACCTAAAACTCACCATAACCCTCAGACTAACCCTCACCCTAAACCTAATCCTAACATTAAACCTCATTCTAGCACTCACCCTAACCCTAAACCTAACCCTCACCCTCACCCTAACCCTAACACTCACATTCACCCTCAACCTCAGCATAACCCTAAGCCTAACCCTAAACCTAAACTTAACCCTCACACTCACCCTATCCCTTACCCTAATCCTAAAATTAACGCTAACTCTACCCAGCTCCCTCAGCCTCAACTTAACCCTAACTCTAACCCTAAACCTCACCCTCACCCTAACCCTAAAACTAAACCTAAACCTCACCCTAACCCTAACCCTAAAACTCACCCTCACCCTAGCCCTCACCCTAACCCTAATCCGAAACCTAAACCTAATCCTAACCCTCCCCATAACCCTAACCATAACACTCACCCTAACGCTCACCCTCACCCTCACCCTCAGCCTATCCCTAAGCCTGACACTAACCCTAACCCTCACACTAACCCTAACCCTAACCCTAATCCTAATCCTAACCCTAAACTTAACCCTCACACTCAACCTAACCCTCAACTTAAGCCTAACCCTAACATTAATACTAAACCTAACCCTCAACTTCTGCCTCACCCTAACCCTAAATCTAACCCTAAACCTCACCCTAACCCTAACCCTATCCCTAAACCTCATCCAAACCATAACCCTAACCCTCACCCTCACCCTCACAGTAACCTTAACCCTAACCCTAATGCTAACAATAACCCTAACCTAACCCTAACCCTCACCCTAATATTTACCCTCACCCTAACAGTAACCCTAACCCTAACACTAACACTCACAGTAACTCTAATCATCACCTTAACCCTAAACCTCACCCTAACACTTACCCTAAACCTTACACTCACCCTAGCCCTCACCCTAACCCTAACTCTCATCCTCACCCTAAACCTTACACTAACCCTAACACTAAATCTCAATCTAACCCTCACCCTCACAATAACCCTCACCCTAACCCTCACCCTAACATTAACCCTCACCCTTACCGTAACCCTCACCCTCCGCCTAACCATCACCTTTACCCTTACCATCTCCTCCACACTAACCCTAACACTAAACCTCACCCTAACCCTAACCATAACCCTCACCCTAAACCTCACGCTCAGCCTAATGCTAAGCCTAAGCCTAACCCTTACCCTAACCCTCACCCTCACCCTAGCACTCACCCTAACCCTAATCCTAACCCTAACCCTCACCCTAACCCTAACCCTAATGATCACCCTAACCCTAATCCTTACCCCCACCCTCACCCTCAACCCTAAGCGTAAGCCTAAACCTAACCCTCACACTCACCCTCACGCTAACCTTAATCCTAAACCTAACCCTAACACTAAACCTCAACCTAACCCTCACCCTAACCTTATCCCAAACACTAACCCTAACCCTAATCCTCGACCTAATCCTCCAACTAACCCTAAATCTAACTCTAAACCTCACCCTCAGCCTAACCCTAATCCTAACCCTAACCCTAAACCTCACCCGAACTCTAAGCCTAACCCTCACCCTCACCCTCACCATAACTCTAACCCTAACAGTAACAATAACACTAATCCTAACCATAATCCTAACCCTCATGCTCACCTTAACCCTAACCCTAACCCTCACGCTAACCCTAAACTTAACCGAACCCTAAATCTCTCCCTAACCCTAACCCTAAACCTCACCCCAACCCTAACCCTCACCCTCTCCTTAAATCTAAAATTACCCCTAAGAATAACACTAACCCTAAACCTGACCATAACTGTAACCATAACCCTCACCCGCAGCCTCACCCTCACTGCAAATTTAACCCTAACGATAACACTAAAAATAACCCTAACCCTATCCCTAATAGTAACTCTAACCTCACCCCCACCCTCACCCTCAACCTAACCCGAAGACTAAATGTAACCCTAACCCTAACCCTAAACCTCACCACAACCCTAACCCTAACCCTAATCCTAAACCTAATCCAATGTCTAAACCTAACCCTCACCATAACCCTCACCCTAGCCCTCAACCTAACCCTAATCCTAACCCTAAACCTCATCCTAACTCTCACACTAACCCTAAACCTAACCTTCACCCTCATGCTTGGCATAAGCCTAAGCCTAAACCTAATGCTAAACCTAACCCTCACCCTACCCCTAACCCTAACACTAACCCTAACTCTAACCCTAAAAATAACCCTAACCCCAACCCTAAATCTACCCCTGAACCTCATGCTCACCCTAAACCTAACTCTAACCCTAACCCAAACACTAAAACTCACCCTAATCCTAACCTTAACCCTCACCCTAAACCTAACCCTAACCCTCACACTCACGCTAACACTAAACCTAATCCTAATCTTAACCCTAAACCTAACCCTCACCCTCAACCTAACCTTCACCTTAAGCCTAACCCGAACACTAATCCTAACCCTAACCCTATCCCTAAACCTCATCTGAACCATAACCCTAACTGTCACCCTCACCCTCACAGTAACCGTAACCTTAACCCTAACGCTAACAATAACGCTAACCCTAACCCTCACCCTAACACTTACCCTCATGCTAACACTAACCCTCACACTAACCCTAATTATCACCTTAACCCTAAACCCCACCCTAACACTAACCCTAAACCTTACCCTCACCCTAGCCCTCACCCTAAACCTAACTCTCATCCTCACCCTAAACCTCACACTAACCCTAACACTAATCCTCAATCTAAACCTCACCCTCACCATAACCCTAACCCTAACAATAACCCTAACACTAAACCACACCCTAACCATAACCCTAACCCTCAAACTAACCCTAAACCTCACCCTCACCCTCAGCCTAAACCTAAGGCTAAACCTAACCCTAACCCTAACCCTCACACTCACCTTAACCCTAACCCTAATCCAAATCCTAACCCTAACCCGAATCCTCACCTTCACCCTCAGCCTCACCCTAACCCTAATTCTAAACCTAAACTTCACCCTCACCCTAACCCTAACTCTAAGCCTAACCATAACCCTAACCCACCCCCTAACTCTCACCGTAAACCTAACCCTAATACTAACCCTAAACCTCAACCTAACCCTCACCAGAACCCTAACTCTAACCCTAAACCTCACCCTAACCCTCACCCTCACTCTAACACTTACTCAAATCCTAAAACTCACCCTAACCCTAATCCAAACCCTCACCCTAAAAATAACCCGCACCCTAAACCAAACCCTCACCCTAACACTTACCATCACCCTAACCCTCACCATAAACCTCACACTCACCCTCACCCTAAACCTAATCATAAACCTAACCCTATCCCTAAACCTCAACCTAACCCTCACCCTCACCCTAACACTAACCCTAACCCTAAACCTCAACCTAAAGGTCACACTAACCCTAAACCTCACCCTCACCCTCAACCTCACTGTAACTCTAACCCTAACCCTAACCCTAAACATAAACATAACCCTCACCCTAAGCCTTACCCTCACCACAAACTTAACCCTAATCATAACACTAACAATAAGCTTAGCCCTAACCCTAACCATAACCCTCACCGTCACTGTAACCCTAACCCTAATCCTAAACCTAACCCTATCCCTAAGCCTAACCCTAACCCTAACCCTCACACTCACCCTCAAACTAACCCTAATCCTAAACCTAACCCTATGCCTAAACCTAACCCTCACCATAACTCTCACACTAGCTCTCACCCTAACCCTAATCCTAACCCTAAACCTCATCCTAGCACTCACCCTAACCCTAAAGCTAACCGTCACCCTAACCCTCAACCTCAGCATAACCCTAAGCCTAACCCTAAACCTAAACTTAAACCTCACACTCAACCTTTACCCTAACCCGAAAACTAAGCCTAATCCTACCCTGCAACCTCAGCCTCAACTTAACCCTAAATCTAACCCTAAACCTCAACCTCACCCTAAGCCTAACACTAAACCTAAACCTCACCCTAACCCTAACCCTAAACCTCACCCTCACCCTAGCCCTCACAACAACCCTAATCCTAACCCTCAACCTAATCCTAATCCTCGCTATAACCCTAACCCTAACCCGCACACTAACTCTCAACCTCACCCTCACCCTCACCCTCAGCCTAACCCTAAGCCTAACCCTAACTCTCACACTCACCGTAACACTAACCCTAATGCTAATCCTAACCCTAACCCTAACCCTCACCCTCAACCTAACCCTCACCTTAAGCCTAACCCTAACATTAATCTTAACCCTAACTCTCAACTTCTGCATCACCCTAAACCTAAATCTAAACCTAAACCTTATCCTAACCCTAACCCTAACCCTAACCCTAACCCTCACCCTAACATTAACCCTCACCCTTTTCGTAACCCTCACCCTCCACCTAACTATCACCTTTACCCTTACCATCTCCTCCACACTAACCCTAACACTAAACCTCACACTAACCCTAACCATAACCCTCACCCTCAACCTCATGCACAGCCTAACGCTAAGCCTAATCCTAACCCTAACCCTCACCCTAACCCTAACCCTAACGATCACCCTAAACCTACTCCTCATCCCCAACCTCACCCTCAGCCTAACCCTAAGCGTAAACCTAACCCTAACCCTCACCCTCACCCTCACCCTAACCCTAATCCTAAACCTAACCCTAACCCTAACACTAAACCTCAACCTAACCCTCACCCTAACCTTATCCCGAACACTAACCCTAACCCTAACCCTCGACCTAATCCTCCAACTAACCCTAAATCTAACACTAAACCTCACTCTCACCCTAACCCTAATCCTAACCCTAATCGGAAACCTCACCCCAACTCTAAGCCTAACCCTCACCCTCACCCTCACCCTCACCATAACTCTAACCCTAACAGTAACAATAACTCTAATGCTAAACATAATCCTAACCCTCATGCTCACCTTAACCCTAACCCTATCCCTCTCGCTAACCCTAAACTTAACCGAAACCTATCTCTCACCCTAACCCTAACCTTAAACCTCAACCCAACCCTAACCCTCACCCTCACCTTAACTCTAAACCTAACCCTAAGAATAACACTAACCCTAAACCTAACCATAACTCTAAACATAACCCTCACCCGCAGCCTCACCCTCACTGCAAATTTAACCCTAAGCATAACACAAAAAATAACTCTAACCCTAATCCTAATACTAACTCTAACCTCACCTCCACCCTCACACTCAGCCTAACCCGAAGTCTAAATGTAACCTTAACCCTAACCTTAAACCTCACCTTAACCCTAACCCTAACCCTAATCCTAACCCGAACCCTATGCCTAAACCTAACCCTCACCATAACCCTCACCCTAGCCCTCAACCTAATCCTAATCCTAACACTAAACCTCATCCTAACACTCACCCTAATCCTAAACCTAACCCTCACCCTCATTCTCAGCCTAAGCCTAAGCCTAGGCCTAATCCTAACCCTAACCCTCACCCTACCCCTAACCCTAACACTAACCCTAACTCTAACCGTAAACCTAATGCTGACCCTAACCCTAACTGTAAACCTAACTCTACACTAACCCTAACCCTAACCGTAAAAATAACGCTAACCCTAACTCTAAATCTACCCCTGAACCTCATGCTCACCCTAACCCTAACTCTAATCTTAACCCTAACACTAAAACTCACCCTAACCCTAAACTTAACCCTCACCCTAAACCTAACCCTCATCCTCACCCTCACCCTCAGTCTAAACCTAAGGCCTACCCTAACCCTAACCCTAACCCTCATACTCACCCTAACCCTAACCCTAATCCTAATCCTAACCCTATCCCTAAACCTAACCCTCACCCTAATGCTAACACTAACACTAACCCTCACCCTCAGCCTCACCCTAACCCTAATTCTATCACTTAACCTCACCCACACCCTAACCCTAACACTAACCCTAAACATAACCCTAACCCTAATCCTCCCCCTAACGCTCACCCTAACCCTAACACTAACACCCTAACCCTAAACCTCAACCTAACCCTGACCTTAAACCTAACTCTATCACTAAACCTCAACCTCACCCTAACCCTCACATTAACCCTAACCCAAACCCTAACCATAACTCTAACCCTCAACCTCACCCTCACAGTAACCCTAACCCTAAACCTAAACCTAACAATAACCCTAACCCTAATCCTAACCCTCACCTTAACCATAACCCTCACCCTAAACCAAACCCTCACCTTAACACTTACCCTCACCCTAACACTAACCGTAACCCTAACACTAACCCTCAAACTAACCCTAACTTTAACCCTAACCCTAAACCTCAACCTAACCCTCACCATCACCCTAACCCTAACACTAACCCTATGACTAAGCCTTAGGCTAACCCTCCCCCTAAACCTATAACTAACCCTAAACCTCACCCTAACCCCAACCATAACCCTAAACATAACACTAAATCTAACCCTAACCCTAACCCTAAAAGTAACCCTAATCCTCAGCCTCACCCTCACCCTAACCCAAACCCTAACCCTAACCCACACCCTAACCCTCACCCTACCTCTAAGCCTAACCCTAACTCTAACCCTAACCCTCACAAACACCCTCACACTAACCCTAATCCTAAACCTAACCCATTCCCTAACCCTAACCCTCACCCTTACCCTCACCCTAGCCTTCACACTAACCCTACTCCTAACACTAAACCTCCTCCTAAACCTCACTCTAACCCTAACCCTAACCCTCACCCTAACCCTAACTCTAACCCTCAACCTCATGCTCGGCCTAAGCCTAAGCCTAAGAATAATCCTAAACCTAACCATATCCCTAACCCTCACCCTAACCCTAACCCTAACCCTAACTCTAAGTCTAACCCTAAATCTCACCTTCACCCATTCCCTAACTCTAACCCTAACCCTACCCCTAACAATAAACTTAAACCTAACCCTAACCCTCACCCTAACCATTACACTCACCCTTACCCTAACTCTCACCCTACCACTTACCCTCACTCTAACACTAACCCTAACAATAACACTAAGGCTCACACTAACCCTAACCATCACCCTAACCCTAAACCTCACCCTAACACTAACCCTAACCCGAACCCTCACTGTAGACCTCACCCTAACCCGAACCCTCAACCTCACCCTAAACCTCACACTAACCCTGATACTAATTCTCAATCTAACCCTCACCCTCACCCTAACCCTAACAGTAAACCTCCACCTAACCCTAACACTCACTCTTACCGTAACCCTAATCCTCAGCCTAACCCTCACCTTTACCCTTACCGTTACCCACACACGAACCCGCACCCTAACCCTAACCCTGACCCTAACCCGCACCCTCACTCTAACTCTACACCTAAAACTCACATTCACGCTAACAGTAACTCTAACCCTAACCCTAACACTAAACCTCACAATAACCCTAACCCTAAACCTGATCCTCACCCTCACCGTAACCGTAACCCTAACCCTGACCCTAACAATAAACCTAATCCTCAATCTAACGCTCACCCTAACACTTACCCTAACTCTTACCCTAACCCTAAACCTAACACTAACACTCACACTTATCTTTACCATCACCCTCAGCGTAAAACTCACCTTTACCTTTACGATCATCCTCACCGTAACTCTAAATCTCATGCTAACCCTCACCCTAACAGTAAACCTAACCATCACACTAACCCTAACCCTCACCCTCAACCACATGCTCAGCCTAACCCTAAGCCTAAGCCTAACATTAACCCTAACCCTAATCCTCACCCAAAACCTCAATCTCAGCCTAACCCTAAGCCTAAGCCTAAGATTAACTCTAACTCTCCCACTCACACTAAATCTATTCCTAAGCATAACCCTAACCATAAACCTAAACCTCAACCTAACCCTCACCCTAAACTTAACCCTAACACTAACACTAACCCTAACCGTAAACCTAACCCTCTAACTAACCCTAAATCTAATGCTAAACTTCACCCTCACCCTAACTCTAATCCTAAATCTAACCCTAAACCTCACCCTAACCCTAACCCTAATCCTCACCCTCAACCTCAGATTCACCATCACCAAAATTCTAACTCTAACCCTAACAATAACACTAATCTTAACCCTAAACCTAACCCTAACACTAACCCTAATCCTAACACTCACCCTCAACCTAAACTTAATGCTAACCCTAACCCTAACACTAACACTAACCCTCACCCTAACCCTAACCCTCACACTCACTGTAACCCTAATCCTCAACCTAACTCTCAACCTAACCCTAAACCTAACCCTAAAACTTAATCTAACACTAACCATAACACTGACCCTCAACCTAGCCCTCACTCTAACCCTAATTCTAAACCTAATCCTCATCCTAACCCTCACCCTAACCCTAACATTAACCATCACCCTAACCCTAACCCTAACCGTCAAACTAACCCTAATCCTCACGTTCACCGTAACCCTAACCCTAACCCTGACCCTAACCCTGAACTTAACCGAACCCTAACTCTCACCCTAACCCTAATCCTATCCCTCACCCTAACCATAACCCTCACCCTCACCCTCAGCCTAACCCTAAGCCTAAGCCTAACCCTAACCCTAACTGTCATACTCACCCTAACCCTTACCATAATCCTAATTGTAACCCTAAGCCTAACCCTCAACCTCAACCAAACCCTCAACCTAAACTTCACTCTAACACTAAACCTATCCCTAACCCTCAACCTCAGCCTCACGCTAACCCTAACTCTAAATCTCACCCTCACCCTAAACCTCACCCTAACCCTAAGCTAAACCTCACCCTCACCCTACCGCTCACCCCAACCCTAAACCTAACCCTAACCTTCCCCCTAACCCTATCTGTAACGCTAAATCTCACCCTCAACCTAACCCATACCCTCACACTAAACCCTACCCTAATCCTAACACTCAACAACAACCTCACCCTCACCGGAATTCTAACCCTAACCCTAAAAATAACACTAATCATAACCCTAACCATCACCCTAATGTTAATCCTCACCCCACCCTCACCATTAGCCTAACCCTAAGACTAAACCTAACCCTCACACTAACCCTCACACTTACTCTCACCCTAACCCTAATCCTAAACCGAACCCTATCTCTAAACCTCAACCTAACCCTCACCCTCACCCTAACCCTAACACTAACCCTAACTCTAAACTTCACCCAAACCCATCCCCAAACACTAACTCTAATCATAAACCTCACCCTCACCCTAACCCTAACCCTAACCCTAAACCTAAATCTCAATCTAACCCTAAACCTAACCCTCAACCTCAACCACACCGTAACTCTAACCCTATCCCTAACAATAACACTAACCCTAACCCTAACCCTAACCCTAACAATAACCCACATCCTCAGCCTCACCCTCACTGCAAACTTAACCCTAACCATAACCCTAACAATAACCCTAACCCTAATCCTAAATCTAACCCTAATCCTCACCCCCACCCTCACCCTCAGTCTAATCCTAAGCCTATCCCTAACCCTAACCCTAACCCTCCCTGTAACCCTAACCCTAACCCTAACACTAACACTAACCCTAACCCTAAACCTAACCCTAACCCAAACCCTAAATCTAATCTTCACACTAACCCTAATCCTAACCCTAACCCTAACCCTAAATCTCACACTCAATCTCACCTTAACCCAAATCCTAAACCTAACCCTATCCCTAACACTAACCCTCAACCTAACCCTCACACTAGCCCACACCCTAAACCTAACCCTAACCCTCACCCTAACCCCAACCCTAACACTCCCCCTCATGCTTGGCCTAAGCCAAAGCCTAAGCCTAAGCCTAACCCTAATCCTAACCCACACCTTATCCCTAACCCTAACACTAACCCTAACTCTAACCCTAAATCTCACCCTCAACCTAAGCCTAACTCTAACCCTAACCCTAAACATAAACCTCAACCTAACCCTAACCCTAAACCTAACCCACACACTAATATTTACCCTCACCCTAACACTAACCTTAACGCTAACACTAACGTTCACACTAACCCTAATCATCACCCTAACCCTAAACCTCACCCTAAACTAACCCTAAAGCTCACCCTCACCCTAGCCCTCAACCTAAGCCTAACCCTCATCCTCACCCTAAACCTCACGCTAACCCGAACACTAATCCTCAATTTAACCCTCACCCTCACCTTAACCCTTAACTTAACCCTCACCCTAACCCTAAACCTCACCCTTAGCGTAACCCTCACCCTCAGCCTAACCCTAACCATAACCCTAACCCTAAACCTCACACTAACCCTAACCCTAAACCTCAACCTTACACTAGCCCTCACCCTAACCCTAATCCTAAACCTAATCCTCATCCTAACACTAACCCTAACCCTCACCCTCACCCACACCCTAACCCTAATCCTAACCCTAACCCTCAACCTAACCCTAACCCTCACCCTCACCATAACCCTTATCCTAACCCTCAACCAAACCCTAAACTTAACCCGAACGCTAACTCTCACCCTAACCCTAACCCTCACCCTAAACCTAACCCTTCACCTCAACCTCACCCTAGCTCTCACCCTAACCCCAATCCTAACCCTAAACCTCATCCTAACCCTCCCCCTAACCGTTAACCTAACCCTCCCCCTAACCCTAACCTTCACCCCCAACCTTGCCCGCAGCCTAACATTAAGCCTAAACGTAAACCTAACCCTCAATCTAACCCTCACCCTAACCCTAAATCTAACTCTGAACCTCACCCTCACCCTAACCCTAACTCTAACCCGAACCCAAACATTAAACATCACTCTAACCCTAAACCTCACCCACACCCTCACTGTAAACGTAACACTAAACCTAACCTTAACAATAACCCTAATCCTAATCCTAACCCTCAACCTAATCATAACCCTCACCCTAACCAAAACCCTCACCCTAACACCTACCCTGATCCTAACACTAACCCTAACTCTAACCCTAACTTCACCCTAACCCTAACCCTAACAATAACCCTCAACCTAACCCTAACCCTCACGCTCAAGGTAACCCGAACCCTACCTCACCCTAACCTTAAACTTAACCTGAACCCTAACTCTCACCCTAACCCTAACCCTAACCCTAAACCTAACCCTAACCCTCACCCTCACCCTCAGCATAACCTTAAGCCTAACCCTAACAATAACCCTAACCCTAACCCTAACCCTCATCCTAAACATAACCTTCACCCTAACCATAAACCTCACCCTAACAATTACCCTCAACCTAACACTAACCCTAACCCTAACACTAACCCTCACACTAACCCTAAGTCTCACCCTAACCCTAAACCTCACCCTAAACCTAACCCTCAGCCTCAACTTATCCCTCAACCTAACCCTAACTCTCATCCTCAACCTAAACCTCACACTAACCCTAACACTAATACTCAAACTAAACTTCACCCTCACCCTAACCCTAAGACTCACCCTGACCGTAACCCTCACCCTCAGCCTAACCCTCACCTTAACCCTTACCGTCACCCTCAACCTAACCCTCACCCTAACCCTAATCCTCATCCTAACCCTCATCCTAAGGGTAACCCCAACCATAACCCTAACCATAACCCTCAAACTCTCCCTCAGCCTCAGCCTAAACCTAAGTCTAAGCTTAACCCTAACCCTAAACCTCACGCTCAACCAAGCCCTCACCCTCACCCTCACCCTCAGCATAAACTTAAGCCTAAACCTAACCCTAAGCCTAGCCCTCACACTGACTCTAGCCCTTACCCTAATCCTAATCCTAACCCTTTCCTTAACCCTCACCCTCACCCTCACCCTAACCCTAATCCTAACACTAAACCTCACACTAACCCTAACCCTAAACCTCACCCTCACCCTAGCCCTCACCCTAACCCTAATCCTAACCCTAACCCTCATCCTAACCCTCCCCATAACTCTAACCCTTACCCTCACCCTCACCCTCACCCTAACCCTCACCCTCACCCTCAGCCTAACCCTAAGACTAACCCTAACCCTAACACTCACACTCACCCTAACCCTAACTCTAATCCGAATCCTAAACCTAAACCTAACCTTCACCCTCAAACTTAACCTCAATTTAAGCCTAACCCTAACATTAATCCTAAGCCTAACCCTCAACTTCAGCCTCACCCTAACCCTAATTCTAACGCTAAACCTCACCGTGACCCTAACCCTAACTCTAACCCTATCCCTAAACCTCATCCGAACCCTAACCCTAACCCTCACCCTTACCCTCACAGTAACTGTAACCCTAACCCTAACGCTAATAATAACCCTAACCCTAACCCTAACACTCACCCTAAACATAAACCTCACCCTAACCCTAACCCTCACCCTAACACTTACCCTCACCCTTACACTAACCCTAACCCTAACACTAACCCTCACACTAACCCTAATCATCATCTTAACCCTAAACCTCACCCTAACACTAACCCTAAACCTCACCATCACCCTAGCCCTCACCCTAACCCTAATTCTCATCCTCAACCTAAACCTCACACTAACCCTAACACTAATCCTCAATCTAACCCTCACCCTCAACATAACTCTAATCCTAACCCTCACCCTAACATTAACCCTCACCCTTACCGTAACCCTCACGCTCTGCTTAACCCTCACCTTTACCCTTACTGTCACCCCCACACTAACCCTAACACTAAACCTCACCTTTACCCTAACCCTAACCCTTACCCTCAACCTCACGCTCAGCCTACCCCAAAGCCTAAGCCTAACATTTACCCTAACCCTCACCCTCACCCTAGCCCTCACCCTAACCCTAATCCGAACCCTAACCCTCATCCTAACACTCACCCGAACCCTAACCCTAACCATCACCCTACCCAAATCCTCACCCCCACCCTCACCCTCAGCCTATCCCTAAGCCTAAGCCTTACCCTAACCCTCACACTCACCCTCACCCTAACCCTAATCCTAAAACTAACCCTAACCCTAACATTAAACCTCAACCTAAACCTCACCCTAATCTTATCCCTAACACTCACCCTAACCCTAACCCTCAACCTAACCCTCCAACGAACCCTAAATCTAACTGTAAACCTCACCTACACTCTAACCCTAATCCTAACCCTAACCATAAACTTCACCCTAACCCTAACCCTCACACTCACCCTCACCCGGCCCCTCACCATAACTCTAACCCTAACAGTAACAATAACACTAATCCTAACCCTAATCCTAACCCTCATTCTCACCATAACCTTAACCCTAACCATCACCCTAACCCTAAAATTAACCAAACACTAACTCTCACCCTAACCCTAACCGTAACCCTCGCCTGAACCCTCACCCTCACCCTCACCTTCACCCTCAGCCTAACGCTAAGCCTAACCCTAACCCTAACCCTAACGTCACTCACCCTAACCCTTACCTTAATCCTAATCGTAACCCTAAGCCTAACCCTCAACCTCAACCTAACCCTCAACCTAACCCTAACTCTAAAACTAACCCTAACCCTCACCCTCACCCTAACCCTAACCCTAACCCTCAACCTAACCCTAATCCTTACTCTCACCATAACCCTTACCCTAACCCTCACCCTAACCCTAAAGTTAACCGAACCATAACTCTACCCCTAAACCTCACCCTCAACATAACCCTGAATCTAACAGTAAACCTAACAATAAACCTCAACCTAACCCTAATCCTAACCCTCAAACTAACCCTAACCCTCACCCTCACACTCTCCCTCAGCCTAAACTTAAGGCTAACCCTAACCCTAACCCTAACCCTCACACTCACCGTAACCCTAACCCTAATCCATATCCTACCCCTAATCCCTAACCCTCACCCTCACCCTCAACCTCACCTTTACCCTAATTCTAAACCTAAACCTCACCATCACCCTAACCCTAACGCTAACCCTAACAATAATCCTAACTCTAACCCTAACCCTCACCCTAACTCTCACCGTAACCCTAACCCTAACCCTAACCCTCAACCTCACCCTCAACCTCAACCTCATCCTAACCGTAATTCTAACCCCAAACCTCACTCTCAACCTAACCCACACTCTAACCCTAATACTTACCCTCACCTTAACCGTCACCCTAACCCTCATACTCACCCTCACCCTAAACCTAATCCTAAACTTAACCCTAACCATAACCCTCACCCTAACCCAAACCCTCACCCTAACACTTACCCTCACCCTAACCCTCACCCTTACCCTCACACTCACCCTCACCCTAACCCTAATCCTAAATCTAGCCCTATCCCTAAACCTCACCCTCACCATAACACTAACCCCAACCCTAAACCTCACTCTCAACCTACCCCTAACCCTAACTGTAACCCTAAACCTCAACCTAAAGGTCACACTAATCTTAACCCTAAACCTCATCCTCAACCTGTAACTCTTAACCTAACCCTAACAATCACCCTAACCCTAACCCTAACCCTCACCTTCATGCTCGGCCTAAGCCTAAGCCTAAGCCTAATCCTAACCCTAACCCTCACCCTAACCCTAAACCTAACACTAACCCTAACTCTAACCGTAAACCTCACTCTCACACTTACCCTAACTCTAACCCTAACACTAACCAGAACCCTAACCCGCAACCTAAACATAACCCTCACCCTAACCCTAACCCTCACCCTAACACTTACCCTCACCCTAACACTAAACCTAACCCTATCACTAACCCTATCCCTAACACTAACGCTCACACTAACCCTTACCATCATCCTAACCCTAAACCTCAACCTAAACCTAATCTTAAACCTCACCCTCATGCTAGCCCTCACCCTAACCCTAATCCTCATCCTCACCCTAAACCTCACACTCACCCCAACACTAATCTTCAATCTAACCCTCACCCACACACTTCTCCTAACCCTAACCCTCACCTTTACCTTAACCCTAACCCTCAACCTAAACCTCACCTTTACCCTTACCATCATTCTCACCCTAATCCTCCCCCTAACCCTAAAATTCAGCCTAACCCTCACCTAATGGTAAACCTAACCATCACCCTAACCCTAACCCTCACCCTCAACCTCACGCTCAGCCTAACCCTAAAAGCCTGAGCCTAACCCTTAACCTAACTCTCACCCTCACCCTAGTCCTTACCCTAACCCTAATCCTAAACCTAACACACAAACTCACCCTCCCCTTAAACCTAATCCTAAGCCTAAAACTAACCCTCCCCCTAACTCTCACCCTAACACTAACCCCAACACTAATGCTAACCCTAACCCTCAACATAAACCTAACTCTAACCCTAAACCTCACCCTCACCATAAACTTCACCCTAACCCTAAACCTAACCCTCAAACTATCACTAACCCTAAATCTAACCCTAAACCTCATCTTCACCCTCAACTTAACCCTAACCCTAACCGTATACCCCACCCTAACTCTAACCCTAAACCTCACCCGCAACCTCACCCTCACTGTAACTCTAACCCTAACCCTAACACTAACCCTCACACTAACCCTAAACTTAAACCTAACCCTAAAACTCAACCTAACCCTCATTCTCACCCTAATCCTAACACTAACCCTGTACTTAACCCTTACCCTAACCCTCCCCTAATCCTATATCTAACCCTAAACCTCACCCTAACCCTAACCCTAAGCCTAAGCCTAACCCTAACCCTAAACATAACCCTAAACATAACATAAATCCTCAGCCTCACCCACACACTAACCCAAACCCTAACCCTAACCCACACCCTAACCCTTAGCCGAACCATAAGCCTAACCCTAAGCCTAACCACAACACTCACACTCACCCTCACCCTAACCCTAATCCTAAACCTAACCCTACCCCTAAACCTAACCATCTCCCTAACCCTCAGCCTAGCCCTCACCCTAACCCTAATCCTAATGCTAAACCTTATCCTCACCCTCACCCTAATCCTAACCCTAACCCTCACCCTAACCCTAACCCTAACCCTCACCCTCATACTCGGCCTAAGCCTAAGCCTAAGCCTAAGCTTAACCCTAACCCTAACCCTCATCCTAACCTTAACCCTAACACTAACCCTAACTCTAAAAGTAAACCTCACCTTCACCCTAACCCTAACTCTAATCCTAACCCTAAACCTAAACCTCACCCTAACCCTAAACCTAACCATCACCCTCACCCTCACTGTAACTGTAAACCTAACCCTAAGCCTAAAAATAACCCTAACCGTAACCCTAACCCTCAGCCTATCCATAACTCTCACCCTAAACCTAACCCTCACCCTAACACTTACCCTCACCCTAACACTAACCCTAACCCTATCACTAAACCTCACACTAACCAGAACCATCACCTTAACCCTAAACCTCAGCCTGAACCTAAACCTAAACCTCACCCTCACCCTAGCCCTCACCCTAACCCTAACCCTCACCATCACCCTAAACCACACACTAACCCTTACACTAATCCTCAATCTAACCCTCACTCACATCCTTCCCATAACCCTAACCCTCCCCCTAAACCTAAAAATCATCCGAACATAACCCTTATCCTCAGCCTAACCCTCATGTTTACCCTCATGGTCACCCCACCCTAACCCTTACTCTAACCATAACACTCACACTAACCCTCATCCTAACCCTAACACTATCCCTAAACCTCATCCTCACCGTAACTCTAACTCTCACCCTAACCCTAACACTAAACCTCATCCTAACACTAACCCTATCAATCACCCTCACCCTCAGCATAACTATAACCCTAACCCTAACCCTAACAATAACCCTAACCCTAACCCTCAACTTAACCATTACCCTCACCCTAACCCTAACCCTCACCCTAACACTTACCCTAACCCGAACACTAACCCTAAACCTAACAGTAACCCTCACACTAACCCTAACCCTCACCCTAATCCTAAACCTCACCCTAACCCTAACCCTAATCCTCAATCTAACCCTCACCCTACTCCTAACCCTTACCCTTACCCTAACCCTAAACCTAACCCTAATCGTCACCCTTAACTTAAATCTCACCTTCAGCCTAAACCTCACCTTTACCCTTACCATCATTCTCACCCTAACCTTCCCCCTAATCCTAAACGTCAACCTACCCCTCACCCTAACTGTAAACCTAACCATCACCCTTACCCTAAACCTCACCCTCAACCCCACGCTCAGCCTAACCCTAAGCCAAAGCCTAACCCTTACTAAACCTCACCCTCTCCCTAGCCCTCTCCCTAAACCTAATCCTAACACCCACACTCGCCCTCAGCCTAACGCTAAGACTAAGCCTCACCCTAACCCTAACCCTCACACTCACCCTCACCCTAACCCTAATCCTGACCCTACCCCTACCCCTACCCCTTAACCTCAACCTATCACTCACACTAAACTTAACCCTAACACTAACACTAACGGTAACCCACGAACTAACCCTCCCCCTAACCCTAAATCTAACCATAAACCTCACCCTCTCCCTAACCCTAATGCTACCCCTAAACCTAAAACTCAACCTAAACATAACCCTAACCCTCACCCTCACCTTAATTCTAACTCTAACCCTAACCCTAACCCTAACCCTAAACCTAATCCTAACACAGACCCTCACCCTAACTCTAATCCTAAACCTAATTATCCTCCTAACCCTTACCCTAAACCTAACACTAACCAACACCCTAACCCTAACCCTAAACCTAACCCTAACCCTCAACCTAACCCTAACCCTCATGATCACCGTAACCCTAACCCTAAGCCTCATCCTAACCATAAACTTAACACGAACCTTAACTCTCACCCTAACCCTAAGCCTAAAACTCACCCCAACCCTAACCCTCACCGTCACCCTCACCCTCAGCCTATCCCTAACCCTATCCCTAACCCTAACCCTAACCTTCAAACAAACCCTAACCCTTTCCCTAATTCTAATCCTAAACCTAATGCTAACCCTCACCCTCACCCTAACCCTAACCCTAACCCTAACCCTAAGTCGAACACTAAACCTAACTCTAACAATCACAATCAGCCTCACCCTAACCCTAAATCTAACCCTAAACCTCACACTCACCCTAAACCTAAACCTAACCCTAATCCTAATGGTAAACCTCACCCCAACCCTAACCCTAAACCTCACCCTCACCCAAGCCCTCACCCTAAGTCTAATCCTAACCCTAACCATCATCCTAACCCTCACCCTAACACTAACTCTAAAAATAACCATCACCCTAACCCTAACCCTAACGCTAACGCTCAACCTAACCCTAACACTCACCCTCACTGAAACCCTCACCCTAACCCTCACCCTAACCCTAAACTTAACCCTAACCCAAACCTCACCCTAACCCTAACCCTAACCCTCAAGCTAACCCTAACCCTCACGCTCACCCTCACCCTCAGCCTAAGCCAAGCCTAAGCCTAACCCTAACCCTAACCCTCACACTCACCCTAAGCCTAATCCTAATCCAAATCCTAAACCTAACCCTAATTTGCACCCTTACCCTAACCATCACCTTAACCCTAACCCTAACACTAACACTAAACCTAACCCTCAACCTCAGCCTCACCCTAACCCTAACTCTAACCCTAAACCTCACCCTCCCCCTAACCCTAACTCTAACCCTAACCCTCACCATGAACCTCAACCTCAGCCTAACCCTAAGCCTAAACCTAAACCTAACCCTAACGCACACACTGACAATCATCCTAACCCCAATACTAAACCTATCCCTAACCCTAACCCTCCCACTAACTCTCACCCTAACCTTAACCCTAACACTAACCCTAACCCTAAACCTCAACCTAACCCTCACCCTAACCATCACACTAAACCTAATCCTCAGCCCCACCCTCACCCCCAGCCTAACCCTAAGCCTAAGCCTAAAAATAAACCTAAAACTTACACTAAACCTCACCCTAACCCTAAGCATACCCTATCCCAAACCCTAACCCTTAACCTCAACCTAACCTTCACCCTAACCTTAACCCTAACACTAACCCTAACTCTAACCCACGAACTAACCCTCCCGCTAACCCTAAATCTAACCCTAAAACTCACACTCAACCTAACCCTAACACGAAACCTCACCCTAACCCTAAACTTCAACCTGACCCTCACCCTCATCCTCACCGTAAGTCTAACCATAAACTTAACAATAACACTAATCCTAACCATAAACCTAACCCTAACCCTAAACCTAACCCTAATCCTAACACTCACCTTCAGCCTAACCCTCATCATTACCCTTACCGTCACCCAAACCCTAACCCTCACCCTCACCGTAACCCTAACCCTCATCCAAACCCTCACCCTAAACCTAACCCTAAACCTAAACCTCACCCTAACACTAACAGTAAACTCACCCTCACCTTAGCCCTCACCCTCACCCTAATTTTAACCCTAATTCTAATCCTAATCCTTTCCCTAACCCTAACCCTAATCCTCACCCTAAAACTAAACCTAACCCTAACCCTAAACCTCAACCTAACCCTAACCCTCAAGCTCACTGTAACACTAACCCTAACCCTCATCCTAACCATAAACTTACCCTGAACCCTAACTCTCACCCTAACCCAAACCCTCAGTCTCAACCTAGCCCTAACTTTCACCCTCACCCTCACCCTCAGCCTAACCCTAGGCCTAACCGTAACCCTAACTCTCACACTCACCCTATTACCCTAATCCTAATCCTAACCCTAAAGCTAACCCTCACCCTCACCCTATTCCTCACCCTAACCCTAACCCTAACACTAACCCTAACTCTAACAATCTCAATCAGCCTCACACTAACCCTATCTCTAACCCTAAACCTCACCCTCACCCTAACCCTAACCGTAACCCTAAACCTCACCTAGCCCTAAACCTAAACCTCACCCTCACCCTAGCCTTCACCCTAACCCTAATCCTAACCCTAACCCTCATCCTAAACCTCACGCTAACACTAAGCCTAACCCTAACCCTCACACTCACCGTAATCCTTACCCTAACCCTCACCCTAACCCTAAACTTAACTCGAACCCTAACTCTCACCCTAACACTAACTCTTACACTATCCCTCACCTTCATCCTAAGCCTAAGTTTAATCCTAATCCTAACCCTCACACTCACCCTAAACCTCACATTAACCCTAACCCTAACACTAAACCTAACCTTAACTCTCACCCTCAGCCTCACCATAACCCTAACTCTAAACCTAAATCTCACCATCAACCTAACCCTAACCCTAAACTTCACCATCACCCTAGGCCTCTCCCTAACCCTAATCCTAACCCTAATCCTCATCCTAACCCTCAACCTAAACCTAACTTTAACCCGCACCTTAACCCTAGCACTTGTCTCTCAACATCACCCTCAGCCTAACCCTAAGCCTAACCATAAACCTAGCCCTAACACACACAATCACACTCACCCTAAACCTAATCCTAACCCTATCCCTAACCCTAAACCACCCCCTAACGATCACCCTAACACTAACCCTAACACTAACTCTAACCCTAACCCTCAACCTAACCCTAACTCTAACCCTAAACCTCACCCTCACCCTAACGCTCATCATAACACTTGCCCTCAACCTAAACCTAACCCTAACCATAACCCTCCCCCTAAGCCTAAACATCATCTTACCCTCACCCTAAACTTAAACCTAACCATAACCCTAACCCTAACCCTAAACCTCAACCTAAACCTCACCCTCACCCTAACCGTAACACTAACCCTAACACTAACCTTCCCACTAACCCTCCCCCTAACCATATATCTAACACAAAACCTCACCCTCACCCTCACCCTAAACCTAACCCAAACCCTCACCCTAACCATAACCCTCACCCTAACCCTAACCCTCACCATAACACTTACACTCACCCTAGCACTAACCCTAACCCTAACACTCACCCTCACACTAACCCTAACCCTCACCCTAATCCTAAACCTCACCCTAACAATAACACTAACCATAACCCTCAACCTCACCCTAGCCCTCACCCTAACCCTAAATCTAACCCTCACCCTCAGCCTAACCCTAACCCTCACCCTCACCCTAAGCCTCACACTAACCCTAAAACTAATCTTCAATCTAACCAACACCTAACACTAACCCTAACCCTAACCTAACCCTAACCCTTATCCTAACCCTAAACCTAACCCTAACACTCACGCTTATCTTAACCCTCAACCTCAGCCTAAACCTCACCATT